>NW_011494784.1:3224108-3258130 GCF_000754665.1 Bison bison bison
GTACTGGAGTTTCAGCTTTAGCATCATTCCTTCCAAAGAACACCCAAGACTGATCTCCTTCAGAATGGACTGGTTGGATCTCCTTGCAGTCCAAGGGACTCTCAAGAGTCTTCTCCAACACCACAGTTCAAAAGCATCAATTCTTCAGCGCTCAGCCTATTCCACAGTCTAACTCTCGCATCCATACGTGACCACGGGAAAAACCATAGCCTTGGCAAAGTAATGTCTCTGCTTTTGAATATGCTATCTAGGTTGGTCATAACTTTCCTTCCAAGGAGTAAGCGTCTTTTAATTTCATGGCTGCAGTCACCATCTGCAGTGATTTTGGAGCCCAGAAAAATAAAGTCTGACACTGTTTCCACTGTTACCCCATCTATTTCCCATGAAGTGATGGGATCAGATGCCATGATCTTCATTTTCTGAATGTTGAGCTTAAAAGCCCACTTTTTCACTCTCCACTTTCACTTTCATCAAGAGGCTTTTTAGTTCCTCTTCACTTTCTGCCGTAAGGGTGGTGTCATCTGCATATCTGAGGTTATTGATATTTCTCCCGGCAATCTTGATTCCAGTTTGTGTTTCTTCCAGTCCAGCGTTTCTCATGATGTACTCTGCATATAAGTTAAATAAGCAGGGTGACAATATACAGCCTTGATGTACTCCTTTTCCTATTTGGAACCAGTCTGTTGTTCCATGTCCAGTTCTAACTGTTGCTTCCTGACCTGCATACGAATTTCTCAAGAGGCAGAAAATAAGAGTACGTACCTCTTAAGTTGAGTTAGTGACTGCTATGTAACAAATCACAGAACTTAGTTTTTAAGACAGAGATCTCCTGAGTTCCGTGGGTCAGGCATGCAGAGAGGGCCCAGTGCTGATGACTTCTCTGTTCAGTGATGTCTGCGGCTTCAGTTGGAAGACTCAGAATTGTGACTGGAATTGGAGGATCCACTGACGAGGTCACATGGCTGGTTCTTCTCCACCTGGGCCTCACTAGAGGGCTGCTTGAGTGGCCCCTTGACATGGCTCTGTCCTCCCCCAGGGCAAATGATTTAAGAGATTGTGTCAGAGGTGGTGATGTCTTTTTATGATCTAATCTCAGAAGTTACTTCTGTAATTTTCTGTTGACCACATGTTTGAACTCTAATTCAGTGTATGAGGGGACTACACAAGGGTGTGTGTACTAGGAGGCGAGAATGGTTAAGAAGCTGGTTACCATAATTAAATGAAATACTACGTGGGAAAGCTTTAGCACAGTGCCTGGCAGTAGAAGACTCTTTAAAGTAAATTATAATTGTTCTTCTTTTGAATTACAATACATGCTATCTTCCTTTTATCTGTTTTCATTGCTACAGTTGAAGAAGAGTATGATTATATGTGCAGTGGACATCCTTCAGAGGGCTCAGTGACATGTCATTGACACTGTTGAGACACAGTGCTGATTTCCTCCTTCCTTTTTCTGAGCCCTGGGCCCTGCTGCAGTGTTTTTTGAGGGTTACTTGGCGAACCTCCATAGGGTCCTGCCTTCAGCTCGTTAGCCTAGGCCTGATCCTGTCAGTCTATATTTATCACAGGAGAACAGAGATTAAAGAATGGCATAAAGTGTGCCTGAGTGTCTCTTTTAATTAATTTAAAAGCTTTACCCCTGTCGCTCCTCCCCTTGGAAACTGGTATGTGAAACCATTAAGTCCAGCCTTGAGGCCTGGGCAGTATATTCAAGGAAAGGTGCATTTACAAGAGTTTGTTATGGAGACGATGGCTGGCTAATTACTCCTCTGACCTGGAACGCTGTGCTTGGGCTTCCAGGAGCTTGCAGGGTCCAGTCCTAGAAACAGAACTCGCTTCTCATTGTATTGACAGACTCCAGCATCTCCTGTTTGTGAGCATGGTGGCAAGTCCCCAGGATTTAGGAAAACATGATCTGTACTTCCTTCGAAGATCAGTAAGGCAGAAGAGGAATATATAAGTGCCAGTGAGTTTGCTGGACCAACAGTTCTGCCCTGAAAGTGTCTCCGGGATCATGTGCATACACCCAGCTCCATGGGCTTTGGGTTCTAATTTTTGCTTATAGATTTGCTTCTTCTGTTAAAATGTCCTGAGTAGTAATGGATGCCCAAGCTTGGGTCCCCCTATAAGAGATTTTTATTTTTGGTATAGAGGAGGGCTCAGGCAGCAAGATTTCATAAGAATCCCCTGGTAAGTCTAATAGGCAGCCAGGAATCCTGAGTTATTTATTCACTGCCCACATCTCGGATAAATGCTCAATGAATGCTAATGAAATAAATAGACGAGTAAACTGGGTATCAGTGATCATCTTCATAGTTGAGAAAATAATTGGCTGTGTCAAACATTTTGCCAAACTTTCATGTGTATTATATTATTGCCAGTATTCCAGTGAGTTGGGACCTATTATTGTCTTCATTTTAGGGCTTCCCAGGTGGCACAAGAGGTGGAGAACCTGCCTGCCAGTGCAGGTAATGCAAGAGATGTGGGTTTGATCCCTGGTTTAAGAAGATCCCCTGGAGGAGGGCATGAAAACCCACTCCAGTATTCTTGGCTGGGAGAATCCCGTGGACAGAGGAGCCTGGAGGGCTACAGTCCACAGGGTTGCATAGAGTCAGACATAACTGAAGTGAGTTAGCACACACACATGCATTGTCTTCATTTTACACTGAAGAAATTACAGAAGAGACAAGTAACTTGTCCAGAGTCGCACTGTTTACCAGTGGGCAGATCCTGTTATTCGAACCCAGTCACTCTGACTCCAGAGGCTAGACTTCCAACTGTTGTGTCACGGGACTTCATATGAATGGCATCACAAATCACCTGAAAGGATTACTGCCCACCTCTCTCATGCCCCCCAGTGGAAATTTGGGAATTTGCATTTCTGACAAGCTAGTGCAGGTGATGAAATTTTAGTTGAGCTATAAAGCAGAGACATTACATTGTCAACAAAGGTCTGTCTAGTCAAGGCTATGGTTTTTCCAGTAGTCATGCATGGATGTGAGAGTTGGACTATAAAGAAAGCTGAGCACCGAAAAATTGATGCTTTTGAACTGTGGTGTTGGGGAAGACTCTCAAGAGTCCCTTGGACTGCAAGAAGATCCAACCAGTACATCCTACAGGAAATCAGTCTTGGGTGTTCATTGGAAGGACTGATGTTAAAGCTGAAACTCCAATACTTTGGCCACCTGATGCAAAGAACTGACTGACTGGAAAAGACCCTGATGCTGGAAAGATTGAAAGTGGGAGGAGAAGGGGATGACAGAGGATGAGATAGTTGGATGGCATCACTGACTCAATGGTCATGGGTTTGGGTAAACTCCGGCAGTTGGTGATGGATAAGGAGGCCTGGTGTGCTGCGGTCATGGGGTTGCAAAGAGTTGGACACGACTGAGCAACTGAACTGAACTGAAATCCTAAAAGATGATGCTGTGAAAGGGCTGCACTCAATATGCCAGTAAATCTGGAAAACTCATCAGTGGCCACAGGACTGGAAAAGGTCAGTTTTCATTCCACTCCTAAAGAAAGGCAATGCCAAGGAATGTTTAAACTACCGCACAATTGTACTCATCTCACACACTAGCAAAGTAACACTCAAAACTCTCCAAGCCAGACTTCAACAGTACATGAACTGTGAACTTCCAGATGTTCAAGCTGGATTTAGAAAAGGCAGAGGAACCAGAGATCAAATTGCCAACATCTGCTGGATCATAGAAAAAGCAAGAGAGTTCAGAAAAACATCGAACTCTGCTTTATTGACTATGCCAAAGCCTTTGACTGTGTGGATCACAATAAACTGTGGAATATTCTGAAAGAGATGGGAAAGCAGACCACCTGACCTGCCTCCTGAGAAATCTGTATGCAGGTCAAGAAGCAACAGTTAGAACTGGACATGGAACAAAAGACTTGTTCCAAATCGGGAAAGGAGTACATCAAGGCTGTATATTGTCACCCTGTTTATTTAATTTATATGCAGAGTATATCATAAGAAACACTGGGCTGGAGGAAGCACAAGCTGGAATTAAGACTGCTGGAAGAAATATCAATAACCTCAGATGTGCAGATGATACCACCCTTATGACAGAAAGCAAAGAAGAACTAAAGAGCCTATTGATGAAAGTGAAAGAAAGTGAAAAAGTTGGCTTAAAACTCAACATCCAGAAAACTAAGATCATGACATCCAGTCCCATCACTTTATGGCAAATAGATGGGGAAACAGTGGAAACAATGAGAGACTTTGTTTTCTTGGGCTCCAAAATCACTGCAGATGGTGACTACAGCCATGAAATTAAAAGATTCTTGCTCCTTGAAAGAAATGCTATGACCAATCTAGACAGCATATTCAAAAGCAGAGACATTACTTTACCAACAATGGTCTGTCTAGTCAAGGCTATGGTTTTTCCAGTAGTCATGTATGGATGTGAGAGTCGGACTATAAAGAAAGCTGAGTGCCAAAGAATTGATGCTTTTGAACTGTGGTGTCGGAGAAGACTCTTGAGAGTCTTTTGGACTGCAAGGAGATCCAACCAGTCCATCCTAAAGGAAATCAGCCATGAATGTTCATTGGAAGGACTGATGCTGAAGCTGAAACTCTAATACTTTGGCCACCTGATGTGAAGAACTGACTCATTAGAAAGGACCCTGATGATGGGAAAGATTGAAGGCAGGAAGAGAAGGGGACAATAGAGTACAAGATGGTTGGATGGCTTTACCAACTCAATGGACACGAGTTTGAGTAGGCTTCAGAAGTTGGTGATGGACAGGGAAGCCTGGTTTGCTGCAGTCCATGGGGTCGCAAAGAGTTGGACAAGGCTGAGCGACTGAACTGAACAAGTTCCCAATTGATGCTGATTTTATTTGACTCTCAGGACCACTTAGAGATATCCTTGCTCTAACATATTTTCACCACGGGGTTTATGTGAACACAGCTGGCCTCCACCTCCCCATTATCAGTTGGAGGAAGAAGAGCTTTCAAAAAACTTAGAGACACTTTAAAGTGCCCTTGGTCAATTTAGCTTGTTTCTCTTGATCTTATACATTTTTCTTACTGACAAAATTTTCTATCTGGGAAGCCGACAGCTTTAATTAAAAAGATATTTTCACTTTACTGGCACTGATTGAGAAGTGCCCTTGCCTAAAACAGTCTTTCAAGATGTTCCACAGACAAAGGATATCTGATGGGAAATATTGTGAAAATCTGACCAAGTCTGCATGAACTTGGTGTAATAGACATGTTTTTAACATACAAAGCTGGTATAATGGGCCATTTCGATCCCCTGAAGAAAATTCACTTTGGTTCTAGAAAGAGCATGGCTAAGTAAGATGCCCCTTCAAGGATCTGAGAATGCCAATTGAGCAAATTCAGGGAGTTAAATATTTTTTGTTACAAAATACTTAAGACATACAGAAATTTGAAAGAGAACCATAAATGCCTGTCCACCCACCCCCAATCTGAAGAATAGAATGTTATCTATACCGTTGAAGTCCCTTGTGGGCCATGTCTTCATAGTATCTGTTGATCCCTTACACAGTTATGGCAGATGCCACATTTGAAATACAGGAGGAGATGGGAATTCTCCTTTGTTGGCAGGATGGTTCTCTTTATGGGAGAGATTATTCAATTTATAGTAGATTTTATATTTTCTGAAATCATCCTAAAGCATTTATACATGAAATTTGTACTCAGGCTATTGACAACGAGTCCCAAGAAGGCAACTTGGAAGTGAAACTTGGAGGAAGCTATAAGTTTAGCCAAATAGCTCTTTTATTTCTTTAGTCATGTAAATATTTTATTTCCTTAGAAACATGTTATAGCATTGTACAGTATTTCTTGTCTAACTGTTAAGAACTAATACTGATTTTGAAGAAGCCCATAGTGAAGTATTAAAAAAAAAAAAAGTTTTTTTTCCTGCCTTTTAGAAGGCAAGCTCAATTCCAAAGGGAAAAGTAAAGAAGGCCCTGTGAAATCTTGCTATTTGACTCTCAGACTGGAGTAGTTGAGTATGACTGGCATCCTTAACACATAATTTTTTGTGATAAATATTGGGTGGCCTACTTAATATGCATTTTTAAAGCCAGGATTTAACAAATGGGCTCACTTTTTGATGCACTACCTCAAATTTCATGAAAATTCTCTGGGTGGTTTTTTTTTTTAAGGGAAAAAAATCATATTTGTCGATCAGCGGAGTGAAAATTAACTGAGTTCGGCTGTGCGTGTGAGGCATATCTGCCAGAAACTATGAACTAGCTAGGATAGTAATTGTGAAAAATGATTGTAAGCCACATGGTTCGTTCTTAGCCAACTGGATGGTATTCAGTTCTCCAAGAGTGTGAGGCATTGCTGTTTCTGTGGTTGGCACACATTTTCCTAATGACTTATACTGTCATTTGACTCTAATAAAATCTGGTGGGGTTTGTGGCATTATTGTCCTGGCAGCTTGGAGATCATCCTTTTATGGCACCCCATTTAACTGTTTTAATTGAAAATGCAACATGGTGTAAATCTGCATCCATGTGGTCCATCTTGACGCAAGCAGGAGGCCTTCTGAGAAAGGACGGACTCCAGCCAGGCAGCAAATGATTTCCTGGTAAGAACTACTGGGGGTTGAGATGTGGTTTTGGTGCACTGATGTTTTGCTTCAGACTAACTCTGTGTCCTGTGGAAAGGTATTTTAGCTCTCTCACCCTTAGCTCATCTGAACAAATGAGGAATCTAGACTAGATGCTTTCTGGAGGTCATTCCCGCTTGAACCTCCTCTAGGTCCACATGGCAAGTTGAACTAGAGATGGAATCTTAGGGAGACATATACCACCACATCCTGATTTCCAGCTCAGACCTACCCTGTTCCTGACTGCTGTACCCCATGCTTTTGTTTCATTACTGCTTCAATCTCAGCGTGTCCCCATGTTGGGGTCCCTGAGACCACCCCCAGATTAGGTGATTCACTGGGAGGAGTCACATAATTCAGCAAAGAGTCATACAGCTATGATTTATTTCAGTGAAAGGATATAATGTGAAATCAGCAAAATTAAAAGCCACATGGGGCAAAGTCCAGGGGAAACCAGGCTGAAGCTTCCAAGAGACTTCTCTCAGTGGAGTAACACAGAAAGCACTTAACTCCTCCAGCATGAATTGTGCCGTGTGTGACATGCTGGCTGCCAGGGAGCTCGTGAGGGACTTGGTGCTCAGGGTTTTTACTGGGAGTTGGTCGTGTCGGTACTCAGGGCCTTCTATGTACCCAAATTCCATTCTCTCGGAGGCATTCAGCACAACCATATTGTTTGTGTAACCAGCTTAGACACAGTGAGACAGTTTTATGAAGGAATGGTGAAAACTCTCCCCAAACCCAAATTCCCAGATGCCCGCCAAGAGTATTTGGGCAGCCAAACACATGAATGGCTGAGTTGAAATTATGCTCCTCCTTTATTAGAACTTGTGTTCACTGAATGAATAAATTAACCCCAAAGAAAAATGCTCATAAGTGATAACTCCAAGAAAAAGCAAACTTGAATCCTAAGTGTAAGTCCATATTTATTTTACAGCCTGAAAAATCCCTTCATGAAGGATAATGGAATGACATGAAGTCATCATTATTATCATGAGTTAATTAGCAAGATCCAATTAGAGTTCTGCTATTGGTACCCTCAATGGACTAACCTCAACTGACTAGACAAACTGACCATGAGACGGTTGTGGTGGAAGTCAGTATATTAGACGTATTAGTGTTAGTCACTCAGTCATGTCTGACTCTTTGTGACCCCATGGACTGTAGCCCACCAGGCTCCTTCGTCCATGGAATTCCCCAGGCAAGAATTCTAGAGTGGGTAGGCATTCCCTTCTCTAGGGGATCTTCCCTATCCAGGGATCAAACCTGGGTCTCCTGCATTGCAGGAAGAGTCTTTACTATCTGAGTCACCAGGAAATACATTAGAGGTATTAAGTTAACCTATAATTAACTAGTCAAAGTACTTTTAGAAGAGGCTAGTGAAAAATCACTTCGGATAATATTCATTCTTGCCTGGGACAAATTATTACAACCTTTATTAATTTCCTTGAGCAAAATATAACTTATTCCATACTGGTAGTTCATCTTCTCAGCTTTACTTAAAAGAGTAAAAGTATGTCCATAGTCTGGTCCTTTGGCCCTGACTCTAATATGATGAAGGTCTGTTAACAGAGTTGTTTTTATCAAGATTTTAGTAAGATTTTTCTTTAATTAGTAACTCATTTTCTGTTGGAGAGCTGATGGGATTGACCCTTGAGCTCACTTAATCTGTCCTTGTCTTCTTAACATGTTGATTCAAGTTCCTTTATCAAAGTTTCTCTGAATTCCTCATTTCTTATTTACTTCTCACCCTGTATTGGGATTAGTTCTAGTGATCAAGACACATTTTTTGGCTTATTTTTTATACATTTCTCTGCCAATAAGTAGGGTTCTCTTAGTAAGTACTTCATAAATATTTATAGATATAAAATGAGGAGAGAGTTGGTCATTTAGACATCTTCATTTTCCAGATTCACAGAACTGAGCTGGCTCTTCCTGAAAGATGATGGTACATATTCAAATATCCTGTGTTGAGAATTCAAATTCTAAAGTTGCCTGAGACAGCGACAGCTGGAGTGCTGTTTTTTCCTTAATTTTGGTTGGCAGTGAGTTGACTGGGAAATTAATGGAGTAAAAGAAATAATTCTTAGCAATCCAATGATGAGAAGAATAAGAAAGGAGAAAACATCTAATTCGTCTGGGAAGGAGAAAGAAATAGTCATCTTTTATTGAATGCACTTCAGTGTGTTTTTTTTCCCCATTTTCTCAAATGTAAAAAAAATTCCTTTGTAGACTATCTCAGCCTTGGGTATGGGATTGTAGGCCAGTGATAGATAATCTGGTATGCAAATCACATGGGCACCAAGAACTGCACCATACCAGATGAGATGAAATTATACTGAGGCAAGTAGGATAAAACTTTAAGTTCCAGAAACAGGATTTGATTACTTAATTGAGTAGGTCAGAATCAGATTGGGTTCACAATGCAAGAATGCTATTCTTGGTGGTAGACAATGTGGACAAAGTACAAAATACATTCACTGATTATTCTTTCCTTGATTAAAAGGAGAAGAATCTGATAAGAAACCTAATTTCTTCCCTTACGTTAAGAAAAAAAAAAAAAAAAACTATTCCATTTGGATGATAGCTATTCAGATATTTAGTACAACATTTATGGAATAATCTCAAAGACTGCTTGGAAGAAATGTAGCTTTGGAGGGCTTTCTTTTCTCTCTCAATTTTCTGGTGAGGTGAATTTTGTCTCTTGTAAAAGCCTCCCAGGATAGACATTCTGATCCAGACATACCAAATTAACATGTCTGAAGCAAAGAAAAGAAAATTATGCCCAGGTAACAAGACTGTGCTCTCCTAATGATCTCTTTGCATGGTTTCCTGAAGATTAGTTAAATTAGTGTCTTAAAACTTGATGTCTGGGTTTGTTACCTAGTGATAGAGAAACCATCCTTATGTTTTAGTGAACTTAAGTGCAGCATTAGTAGGTTAAACATAGCAGGTATACGTATTTTTTTAAATCATTCCTCTTCTGCTAAAATGTTTTATTTGACCATTCTCATGCCTGCTCTGTGGCCCAGACCCTTCCGCTTCATATCCATGAACTATACGGAAGCACCTAGAAACAGTGCTGTGTATGTTTCTGCAATTAGCACCTTGAATCAGGTGGTCTTTAAGAAAAAGAAATTAAAAAGAAAAAGAAACCCTCTCTTGTAGACCACCAGATTGGGATGGGCCTAAATAATAACTTCATTCAAGTCCTCAGCTCGTGCTCAGTGCCCACCTTGTGTATTTTAAGTTACCAGAAAAATACGCTACTTGGGCAGCCCTTTCTTTCCATAATGAACAGTTCAGTTCAAAAACACCTCCTTGCAGTTTATCAGAAACGTGGGTCCTTGTCACTCCACACACACCCGATGGTTTAGATTCCAGATTGAGGATTACATCTGATCTCACTTTCACCAGCTCTCATTACAGATACTCAGTTCAGTTCAGTCGCTCAGTCGTGTCCAACTCTTTGTGACCCCATGAATTGCAGCACGCCAGGCCTCCCTGTCTATCACCAACTCCCGGAGTTCACTCAGACTCACGTCCATCGAGTCAGTGATGCCATCCAGCCATCTCATCCTCTGTCGTCCCCTTCTCCTCTTGCCCCCAATCCCCCCCAGCATCAGAGTCTTTTCCAATGAGTCAACTCTTCGCATGAGGTGGCCAAAGTACTGGAGTTTCAGCTTCAGCATCATTCCTTCCAAAGAAATCTCCCTTGCAGCCCAAGGGACTCTCAAGAGTCTTCTCCAACACCACAGTTCAAAAGCATCAATTCTTCAGCGCTCAGCCTTCTTCACAGGCCAACTCTCACATCCACACATGACTACTGTAAAAACCATAGTCTTGACGAGACGGACCTTTGTTGGCAAAGTAATGTCTCTGCTTTTGAATGTGCTATCTAGTTTGGTCATAACTACAGATATTACAGAAACTTTTTGAAATTTTGAAACAAAGTAGAGATAAAATAGAATGAACATTCCTTTCCCATTACCAACTTCAAATAGTTACCAACTCAAGGCCAGTATTCATTCATTTATTGCCCCCCGCACTCTGATTATCTCAAGGCAAATCACACATTTTATTTCATTTCAGCCTTGAGTATTATAGTATTGGGTTGGTCAAAAAATTTGTTTTGGTTTTTCCATAACATATTACAGAAAAACCCAAATGAACATTCTAGTCAACCCAATATGTAGCTCTGTAAGGAAAAAAATTAACAAGAAAGCCATAATATAATTATCACATATAAAAAAAATTAATGATAGCTTCTTTATATTATCAAATATCCAGTACATTTTCAAATTTTCCCTATTGGCTCATAATCTTTTCTTTGTAATTTGAGTCAAGATCCAAATAAGTCTCATATGTTGATTGGTTGTATACCTCTTCAATCTCTTTTATCCTATAGATCTTTATTTTTTCCTTTGAAAATGTTCAGTTTAAGAATCTAGGTTATTTACAGCTTCATGTGGTCTAGATTTTACTAACTGCATTCTAGTCCCAATATCATCAATAAATTAGTAGGTAGTAAAAACTAGAGGTATGATCAGATTCAAGTTCAATTTTCATTTTGCTGAGTGTGTGACCACTTACTATCTAGTTGTTATGTGTATGCAGATATGTTGTATCAGGAGGTACAACAAATCTGCTTGTCACTCTGTGATATTACTAAGGATCTACCATTGTGTGAAAGTGAAAATCGCTCAGTCATGTCCAACTCTTTGCGATCCCATGGACTGTACAGTCTATGGAATTCTCTAGGCCAGAATACTGCAGTGGGTAGCTTTTCCCTCCTCCAAGGGATCTTCCCATCCCAGGTCTCCCATATTGCAGGCAGATTCTTTACCAGCTGAGCCACAAGGGAAGCCCAAGAATACTGGCGCGGGTAGCCTATCCCTTCTCCAGTGGATCCTGACCCAGGAATCATACCAGGGTATCCTGTGTTGCAGGCAGATTCTTTACCAACTGAGCTATGAGGGAAGCCCAAACTGGAGTGGGTTGCCATGCCCTTTCCAGGGTATCTTTCCAATCCAGGAATTGAACCTAGGTCTCCTGCATTGCAGGCGGATTGTTTACCATCTGAGCCATGAGGAAAGCCCAAGAATTCTGGAGTGGGTAGTCTATCCCTTTTCTAGGAGATCTTCCCAACCCAGGAATCAAACCAGGGTCTCCTGCGTTGCAGGTGGATTCTTTACCAGCTGAACTACAAGGGAAGCCCACCATTGTATAGATCCTTTAATTATTCGTTGGGATTTGCAAAGTAGTAATCTTCTCTATCTGTGATTTCTTCTTCACTTACTGGCAGAAATACTTGAAGAAACTTTGCTGTACATTACTTGGTACAGTGAGGTACAGTCCCTGCAGGAACAATGTTTACTAGGAGTTACTTCTCTAGCATTCACTGAATGCTACCAATGAGTTTTTTTTCCACTTGCTTCATTACAAGTTCATGGATTTAAATATATTTGATGTATTTTATTTCATTGAAATTATAAATCTTATTCTTAAATTGACCCATCTTTGGTCAGTGAGAAATCATTCAATTTATCTCATAAGTCTTTTGATATGACTTCAGCATTCTATTTTTCTGGCTTGACAAGCTATTCCATACTCTTGTCTATTTTCTGTTCCAGATATGGAATCAACCATTTCCCCAAGGACCCCCTAGTTCCCTTTTTTAAAAATTGATATTGAAAGACTACTATATGAATGCTGAGACTCTCATTACTATTGGGTTATTCTTCAGGCCTTTTTATGGAACAGAGTTGGAAATATGCATTTTACATATAAAATGCACAATGAATTTATATAGATATTTCCAGTTTAGAATAAATTCAGCAGAGTTATTTACCTTCATCAGTCTTATATCTATAACTTTTTCCATGCTGAAAATCGCAGTAATGCCAACAGAATTCCTCCTTGGTTTTATCTCCCACTATATGCAACAGTAGCTCGGATTAACAGTACCTCAGATTAACAGATTAACCAGGACTATGGTCACTATAGACAATGAAAACTACACACATGTCACATGATCAGATTACTCGTTTGAAATTACTTTGAAATGTTTCTCTTTCTATGAAAAGTTTAAGTGACTCTTGTGGTGATCCAGAATCTTCTCAAGGTTAACCATCCTCAGTTCCTTAAAAATAAAATCCTTATATTACATGTTATGTGGTTTCAAGTCTATTCTACCATCATAGTTGCTGTTTTATCAGCATGTTGTAGTTTATTTCACATTCTGTGCTGTTGATGACAGATAAAAGACATTACAGAGATAAGCAGTCTTCTGGCTTGTGTAGGAAGATAGAGATGCAGAGGAGCCAAATCATCTGTGCTAGGAACTTGGAAATTCATATTCTGTTTTGGAGGGATGACATTAATGCTACTAGGTCTCTGCACAATAGCATATGATCATTTCTCCTACTGTGCCAGTTTAGAAAAGAATGTGTCAAACTTGCTGTTCTTTATTGATAAAAAAGATGAGATAAAACAGGACTAGAAACATTTCTAATTGTGAAAGTTTGTCCAAGAAAATGAAAGATTAAAGACATCTGTAATGATCAAACTGGATGCACTCTGGACGCGTAAAAGAAATGTGCAGTGAGCAAATCATTTAAACTAGTTGTACACACTAATGAACATTGAATTAGTTCTATCCTCCCAGGACTTAAGAACTAGGAGTTACCACAGACTGCTCAATAAAAGCATTAATTCAACATGTAACAGGAGGGAAAATGTCAGAAAGCAACAGGGAATGTAATTCCCACAGAAAAAAAAGTAAATTGGTAATGATTTTATTTATTCAGCAACATGTATTGAGCTCCTCCTACATATCAGGCATAATTCAAACTGCTGGAGATACAAATATAAAAAGATTGTGTCATAGGCAAGCTAGGAAATAGCTAGCTTTCTGTAATATCTAACAGTGTGTTTAAGAATTTTGACGTTGAGTTATAATCTTTGGTTTGAGTACCTGGACTTTAAATTCCTAACATGGAAATTGAAGTGATATTGAAATTAAATGGTGATACATGACAGGATTTCTTGGCAGGCAAATGAATGATTTCCACACAGTTATTACAAAAATTATTTCCCATGGAACATTACTTCTAAGGATTGTTCATAGGCGTCTCCAAAGTCAAGTGATTTGGGACATGCTGATATGAACAGAATTTAAAAAGTTTTTTTTTTTTTTAATTGCTGGACTTTTCAGAGCCTTTATTATCTTTGTGAGTTGATAGGGGGGCTATAAATGGAAACTCATAGTTGATCTATTTGTCCAAGAGAATATGTCTTTAAGTGAAATATTGTTTCAATTGACATTGAGTTGTAAGTGATCAGAAAATTCAGTCTGTGGAGGGAATTTATTGGCTCATGTAACTCCAGATGGGCATGCCAGACTTGATCCAGGAGGTACAGCAGGTCTCCACAAACCCAGTTCTTTCCACCACTCAGGGTAGCTCTATCTCTCCAAATAGTGGTTTCATTCTCAAACAAGCTTTCCATTCATGGTTGCGAGATAACAGCTGGCAGTAATTTCTAGTTGAAATCTAATGGGTTAAAAAAAATAGCCTTTCCTTTAGTCTGCTGAGGAAAATCCTTGGGAGACTACACCTTTTCCATCTCTGCTCTCTTCCTTCCCTAGTCTATTCTTGTTTTCTGAACACTGAACCTCATCTGCGTGTTGAATACCTTTGGAATGAAGTGATTTCTAGGGAGAGTGCGTACTAAGAGGTAGTTGGAATCCATAGAACAGCATGAGGCTTGGGAATGGAGGTCACCCCACCTCAACAGAAATCCAGGGGTATGGCTGAGTATCCTTGTCACGCAGGTTCCTTGTCAGAGTGAGTGAAGACAGCTGTTGAGAAGCCCTCACCAGATAGCCTGAAGAAGAGGTAGTTGGCTCACCACCTCAGCAAGGGTAACGTGCGGTGTCCAAGACCAGGGTAGTGGGTGGTCTGTAGACACTGGCTTGGCTTCCACTTGGCTCCTAGTGTGACTAGATGGCAACTGCCTCTTGCTGGATCCTCTTGAAGTCTGTCATTATGGCATGAGCTCTGTGCTGTATGCCCTTGGGAAACTAACATTTTGATTTTTTCTTTTTTAATTGTGCCAGAAATTTTTTCACCCCCAGTGTTTTGTTTTGATAAATTTGAAATCTATAGACACATGAAAAGAATAGCAGGAACACATACATTCCGTTCACCTGGATTTAGCCAAAATTAATATTTTGCCTCTTTGCACACACACAGTTTACCCCCTGAATATTGAAAGAAAATCACGGACAGTATAAAAATACACCTCTAAATATTGCAGGATGCCTCTCCTAAGAATGGTATTTTTCTATACAACCAAAGTACCATTCATACTTCTAAGAAAGTTAACAATGGTCTTATCCAGTTTACTGTCCATACTCAAACTTCCCCAGTGGTCACAAAAATATTTATAATAGATTTGTGTCTTTTGATTCAGAACCTAGAATCCTACATTGACATTTGTTCGATCTTTTTATCTCCTTTAATTTAGAAGAGTCTCCCTACTGGGTGGTGGGGTGGGGGGCAGGGGGAGAGTTGTGAGGAGTGGTTTTTCATGTTGATGATTTTGATGAGTCCAGGCTGGTAGTTTGTAAAATAACTCACTATTTTGGTTTGTTTGATGGTTTTTCAGGACTTTAGAGGGATTAAACATTTCTGGTGCAAGAACTACCCAGATGAGATTATACATTTTCAGTGATTCATATTAAGAGGTAGATTGTTAGAAGTCTCGTTTTTAGTGATGTTAATTTTTTCTCCTTGGTTGGTTGAGGTATCTACTAGATTTCTCCATTGTAAAGGAGAAATAATTAGCTTTCTAATTAATAAGAAATTTGGGATGTAATAGTTTGAGTCTCATGAATTATCTTGTTTCCTGTCAACTCTCCCCCAAGGTTTTGGCATCTATTGATGATGCTTACCTAAATTAATCATTAGATTAGTGATTACAAGACGATGATTGTCTAATTCTGCAATCCCTTCTTCACTCCTCTTATCTTTTAATACCATTATGAGCTCATGAATTCTTTTAAACTGTTATGATTCATTACTGACATTATTTGTTTTTTGATTCTTACATTGCCCCAAGTTTGGTGAATGAGCAACTTTTCACATTGCCCGAGTCCTTTTGAGAAGACCGCAATCACTTTTTTAGTGCTTAGGGCCTCCTCAATGGCACAACAAAGTGTTCACTTTGTATTTTCTCTACCTCAGACCTAGAAATAATCAATTTCTCCAAGTAGATGGTTTCTTTTATTGAGGAGTGATACTTAAAAGTCAGGATTCTGGTAGCAAGGGCATCCTTGGTTGTAGGTGCTATTTCAGTGGACAGTGACAAGGGTTGTATATCTATTAGTGTTACCTCCAATTCTAATCCCATAATATGCTGCTGTTCTTGAGTTGCTAAGTCATGTCTCTTTGCAACCCCATGGACTGCAGCCTGCCAGGCTTCCCTATCCTTCACCATCTCCTGGAATTTGCTCAGATGCATGTCCGTTGACTCGGTGATGCTATCTAACCATCTCATCTCCTGCCACCCTCTTCTCCTTTGGCCTTCCATCTTTCCCAGCATCAGGGCCTTTTCCAGTAAGTTGGCTCTTTGCACCAAGTGGCCAAAGTATCAGAGCTTCAGCTTCAATATCAGTCCTTCCAATGAATATTCAGGACTGATTTCCTTTAGGATTGACTAGTTTGAGCTCCTTGCAGTCCAAGGGAATATCAACACTGTACTCCAGCACTACAGTTTGAAGACATCAATTTTTTGGCACTCAACCTTCTTTATGGTCCAACTCTCACATCCACACATGACTACTGGAAAAACTGTAGCTTTGATTATATGGACCTTGGTCAGCAAAGTGATGTCTCTGCTTTTTAATAAACTGTTTAAGGTTTGTCATAGCTTTCCTTCCAAGGAGCAGGCATCTTTTAATTTGATGGCTGCAGTCACCATCCACATTGATTTTGGAGCCCAAGAAAATAAAATCAGTCACTGTTTCTACTTTTTCACCATCCATTTGCCATGAAGTGATGGGACCAGATGCCATGATCTTAGTTTTTTGAATGTTGAGTTTTAAGTCAGCTTTTTCACTCTCTTCTTTCACCCGCATCAAAAGGCTGTTTAGTTCTCTCTTTGCTTACTGCCAATAGAGTAGTATCATCTGTTTATCTGAAGTTGTTGCTATTTCTCTGGACCATCTTGATTCCAGGTTGTGAGTCTTCCAGCCTGATATTTCACATGATGTATTCTGCTGGAATTTTTCAGTTCATGTACTGCTGAAGCCTAGCTTGAAGGATTTTGAGCATAACCTTACTAGCATGTGAAATGAGTGCAATTGTATGGTAGTTTGTACATTCTTTGGCACTGCCCTTCTTTAGGATTTGAATGAAAACTGTCCTTTTCTAGTCCTGTGCCACTGCTGAGTTTTCCAGATTTGCTGAACATACTGAGTGCAACACTTTAACAGCATCATCTTTAAGAATTTGAAATAGCTCAGCTGGAATTGCATCATCTCCACTAGCCTTGTTTATAGTAATTCTTCCTAAGGTTCACTTGACTTCACACTCCAGGATGTCAGGCTTTAGGAGAGTGACCACATTATCGTGATTATCTGGGTCATTAAGACCTTTTTTGTACAGTTCTGTGTATTCTTGTCATCTCTTTTTAATCTCTTCTGCTTCTAAGGACCTAAGAAATGTTAGGTCCTTACCATTTCTGTCCTATATCATGCCCATCCTTTCATGAAATGTTCCTGTGTTATCTCTAATTTTCTTGAAGAGATCTCTAATCTTTCCCATTCTATTGTTTTCCTCTACTTCTTTGCACTGTTCATTTAAGAAGACTTTCTTATCTCTTCTTGCTAGTCTCTGAAACTCTGCGTTCATTTGGGTGTATCTTTCCCTTTCTCCCTTGCCTTTTGCTTCTCTTCTTTCCTCAGCTCTTTGTAAAGCTACCTCAGACAACCACTTTGCCTTCTTGCATTTCCTTTGCTTTAGGATGGTTTTGGTCATTGCCTCATGTACAGTGTTACGCACCTCCATCCATAGTTCTTCAGACACTGTCTACCAGAGCTCATTCCTTGAC
The DNA here is from genome assembly GCF_000754665.1 of Bison bison bison. NCBI lineage: Eukaryota > Metazoa > Chordata > Mammalia > Artiodactyla > Bovidae > Bison > Bison bison. The sequence goes on from NW_011494784.1 coordinate 3,241,826, forward strand.
TCTATTCATAGCCTCCACTGTATAATCATAAGAGAATTTACTTAGGGCATACCTGAATGGCCTAGTGGTTTTCCCTGCTTTCTTCAATTTAAGCCTGAAATTTTGCAATAAGGAGTTCATGATCTGAGCCACAGTCAGCTCCCGGTCTTGTTTTTGCTAACTGTATAGAGCTTCTCCACCTTGGGCTGCAAAGAATATAATCAGTCTGATTTTGTTATTGACCATCTGGTGATGTCCGTGTGTAGAGTTATCTTTTGTATTACTGAAAGAGGTGTTTGCTATGACTAGAGTGTTCTCTTGGCAAAACTCTGTTAGCCTTTGTCCTGCTTCATTTTGTATACCAAGACCAAACTTATCTGTTACTCCAGATATTGCTTGACTGCCTACTTTTGCATTCCAATCTCCTATGATGAAAAGTGCATCTTTTTTTTTTTTTTGGGGGGTGTTATTTCTAAAAGATCTTGTAGGTCTTCATAGAACTGTTTAACTTTAGTTTCTTCGGCATCAATAGTTGAGGCATAGACTGGATTATTGTGATGTTGAATGGGTTGCCTTGGAAATGAACCGAGATCATTGTGTCATTTTTGAGATTGCTCCCAAGTACTGCATTTCGGATTCTTTTGTTGGCTATGAGGGCTACTCTATTTCTTCTAAGGGATTCTTGTCCACAGTAGTAGATATAATAGTCATCTGAATTAAATTTGCCCATTCCCATCCATGTTAGTTCACTGATTCCTCCTCTTAGCCCATTTCATATTTCTCTACCCCCTCCCCCCACCAGCAGTGAGAACCATACTTCTCATCAATATCACTAATGTAGTACTGCACTTACAAAAATGTATTGGAATTACAATACCAATACCACCACCATCCACAAACGTACTCCGGTGAAATTCAATATTTCTTTTTATTTTTAAAATGTATCCCTCTGAGGCAATACAGTCAGACTACTTGAATCGAAAGTTGCTTTAATAAATGCATTTTTCTTCTATGATTATGTCATTATCAATACACAGATTAGTTTGTTTCTGTCCTGTTCAGTTTTAGAGCTCCCTCTCCCATCATTATATATTTAACTGTTATTTAATTTTATTTTGAAATATGTAAAACATATATATCAAAGTGAGATACATAAAATACTATAAATGCATTTTTTAATTTTTTGCCTTTATCACTTAATATACCCTGGAAATTACTCCTTGTTAGTTCATAGAGATCCTTATTCTTTGTTTACAGCTGTGTTCTGGTAGACTTACCATAATTTATTTGATTAGACATCAGTGAATGTACAGTTAGCTTGTTTTCAATGTTTTGTTTTTACAAATAACTTCTCATTGAATAACCTTGTGCTATGATTTTATGTTGTTGGAGGTATATTTTTACAGTGAATTCCTATGTGTGGGGTTGCTCAGTCACAAGGTAGATGCATATATATTTTTAATGTTAGACCCCCCTCTGTAGGGGCTAGGCCAGATATATTCCCATCAGCCACGCTCAAGAGGACCTGCCCCCTTCACCTTGCTTGTCAGTTGCTTCATTTTTGGCTAGTTTGATATGTGAGAAATTATATTTCTGTGTGTTTTAGCTGATGTCAGAATCACAATGCCTGCTTTTGTATTATTGGCATTCAAATAACCCTTTATTCCTGGGCATTTGAATTACTGTATTTTAGGAGTTAGATTCTGCCTTGTGAGCCAGTTTTAATGCGTTTTTTGGAGAGACTTAAGATCATTTACATTTATAGATATAATGAAAAAGTCTCAATTTTGTCATGTTATTGTCACATTATGCTACATATATGATTTGTATTGTGTTACATTTACTGTGTTTCATTATGTGGTTGTTTTGGCTCTATTAAAATAATTTCTTCTGGCTTTTGGGAGGATTTATATCATTATTTAAGTGACCATTAAAAATAACTTAAATCCTCTCAGTTTCTGTTTTCTCACTTAGGCTTCTATATTTGATATATCAACTTTAAAACATATCCTTTAACTCTTACCTCACTGACTATTCATTAGCTTATTCGGTTTTATCATTTCTATTTCTTTTCCCCGTCCATTTTATGTTCATTTTTCTTTGTCAGAACACATACCTTATACTTACCCTTCTTCCATCCTTGTTCCCACCTTTGCTTTTATTCTTAAACTTACAATTAAATATATATTTCATGTGCACTCTCAGTTATTTTGCAGGTCATATCTTGATTGGATAGGCTTCCCTGGTGGCTAAGTCAGTAAAGAATCTACCTGCAGTTCAGGAGACCTGGGTTCAATCTCTGGGTCAGAAAGATCCCCTGGAGAAGGAAATGGCAACTCACTCCAGTATTCTTGTCAGGGAAATCCCGTGGACAGAAGAGCCTGGAGGGCTACAGCTTATGGGGTCACAAGAGTCAGACACGACCTAGTGACTAAGCCACATCTTGATTGAATAAAGCACATTCTCTACCAGACTACCTAGGAGGGGCTTGCAATAGTGGTTTTCCCTGAGATCTTCCGATGTGAAGAACTGACTCATTTGAAAAGACCCTGATGCTCAGAATGATTGAAGGCAGGAGGAGGAGGGGATGACAGAGTATAAGATAGTTTGATGGCATCACTGACTCAATGGACATGAGTAAGTTCCAGGAGTTGGTGATGGACAGGGAAGCCTGGAGTGCTGCAGTCCATGAGGTGACAAAGAGTCAGACACAACTGAACAACTGAACTGAACTCTTAATTGTATTAATGTAATTGTAAAGCCTTGATACTTGAAGAATATCTTGGTTGATTTTTCTTTCCTTGAAAGTGACTCTTCTTTTTTTTCAATCAATTTTCTTTAAAGAGTATTGTTAAAAATTAGATCTTTATGCCATTTTCTTTATTAGTTACTTGCTCTTGGGTCATTTTGACTTCTACTTTTTTTTGTCCTTTTCATGTATTTATGCCTTTTCTCAGTGTTCTTGATTATACTTTCAGTTGAATCAACTCTCTCAATTTTTAATTTCTACTTTATTTGCAAGATTAGTCAACTCTAGTTTCACATCTATGTTTTCTGTCCATGTATATTTTTAAATGTTTTATATGAGCTATAGTTTCATATCTACAGATTTTTATTTTAGTGTATTTCACTTTGCTTCAGGTGTTATGTTGCAGTTTTTTTCCTCTTGCATTTTTGAGCAGAATTTCTACAAACTGGAGTACTTAGATTCACTGTATATCATATTCTTGTAGAAATAGTGAATGAATATTTTTATACTGGTTTCCATTCACTTTGAAATGTTTTATTTTCTTAGCCCATTAGTAGCAGTTGTATATAGAAAGCTGTGGGAATTTGGATGACTTGTTAATAAGTTCCAGAGTTCAGTAGTGCTAGTATTTTGGTAAAGTTTATTTGTTTTGATCAATGTTTTTGGAAGGAGTTGAAGGAAGATAGTTTGTCTTGATTTTGTGATTTTCTTTTTATTTTGTTTCTTTACTTCTACTTTTCATCTCTTTCTTATATCCTTCTCTATCACCTCTTCAAGGAGTGTTCCTTTCAAGTTGCCCCCTCTCCCTAGAATCTCTGCTCCTTTGCACTACATGATTATTTTATCTGTTCTATCACCACTGGGATTCTGCTCTCTTTATCTCTGCTCAGTCTTCACCTGACTTTTTTTTGCCCCATGTCATCTCCAGAGCTGCTTCTGTAGGATTTGTGTGTTTTTCTCCTGCTAATGTGTAACTTGAGGTTTGTTATAATTTTTTTCTCCCAGCTAACCTGATCTGCCTCTTGAGAAATTTGTATGCAGGTCAGGAAGCAACAGTTAGAACTGGACGTAGAACAACAGACTGGTTCCAAATAGGAAAAGGAGTACGTCAAGGCTGTATATTGTCACCCTGTTTATTTAAATTATATGCAGAGTACATCATGAGAAACGCTGGACTGGAAGAAACACAAGCTGGAATCAAGATTGCCAGGAGAAATATCAATAACCTCAGATATGCAGATGACACCACCCTTATGGCAGAAAGTGAAGAGGAACTCAAAGGCCTCTTGATGAAAGTGAAAGTGGAGAGTGAAAAAGTTGGCTTAAAGCTCAACATTCAGAAAACGAAGATCATGGCATCCGGTCCCACCACTTCATGGGAAATAGATGCGGAAACAGTGGAAACAGTGTCAGACTTTATTTTGGGGGGCTCCAAAATCACTGCAGATGGTGACTGCAGCTATGAAATTAGAAGACAGTTACTCCTTGGAAGGAAGCTTATGACCAACCTAGATAGCATATTCAAAAGCAGAGACATTACTTTGCCAACAAAGGTTCGTCTACTCAAGGCTGTGGGTTTTCCTGTGGTCATGTATGGATGTGAGAGTTGGACTGTGAAGAAGGCTGAGCGCTGAAGAATTGATGCTTTTGAACTGTGGTGTTGGAGAAGACTCTTGAGAGTCCCTTGGACTGCAAGGAGATCCAACCAGTCCATTCTGAAAGAGATCAGCCCTGGGATTTCTTTGGAAGGAATGATGCTAAAGCTGAAACTCCAGTACTTTGGCCACCTTGTGCGAAGAGTTGACTCATTGGAAAAGACTCTGATGCTGGGAGGGATTGGGGACAAGAGGAGAAGGGGACGACAGAGGGTGAGATGGCTGGATGGCATCACTGACTCGATGGACGTGAGTCTGAGTGAACTCCGGGAGTTGGTGTTGGACGGGGAGGCCTGGCGTGCTGCGATTCATGGGGTCGCAAAGAGTCGGACATGACTGAGCGACTGATCTGATCTGACCTGATGATGTAGATATATTATCAGTATTTTAATATTTTTTCCTATTTGTTCTATATTTGTGTATGTGTATTTTTTTTGTGTGTGTGTGCAGAAATTGAGATTTAGGTGGTTTTCATTATCCTACTGGAGCCAGGATTAGATTCTTCAGAGTCTATGCTGGATATGAAGAACAGTGAACACTGCATATTTCCTTCTCTTTAAATCTCTACTATAGCAATCTTAATTCTTCCTTGAGAAACATAGATGCAGTTGGCTAAACTACAAGACAAATTATTATCATTTTATAAAGAAGTTGTTATTCTGTTGCCCAGTTGTATCCAGCTCTTTGCAACACTGCCAGGCCTCCCTGTCCCTCACCATCCCCTGGAGTTTGCTCAAGTTCATGTTCATTGCATCGGTGATGCCATCCAGCCATCTCCTCCTCTGATGCCATTTTCTCCTTCTGCCCTCAGTCTTTCTTAGCATAAGGGATTTTTCCAAGGAGTCACCTGTTCTCATCAGATGACCAAAATACTGTAACTTACGCTTCAGCATCAATCCTTCCAGTGAATGTTCAGGGTTGATCTCCCTTAAGATTAACTGGCTTGATCTCCTTGCTGTCCAAGGGAATTTCAGGAGTCTTCTCCCACACCACAGTTTGAAGGTATCAATTCTTTGGCGTTCTGCCTTCTTTACAGTCCACCTCTGAGTGACCACTGGGAAGAACCATAGCCTTGACTACACGAACCTTTGTTGGCAGAGTAATGTCTCTGCTTTTCAACACACTGTCTAGGTTTGTCAATGCTTTCCTCCCAAGAAACAATAGTCTTCTAACTTCATGGCTGCAGTCATTGTCCACAGTGATTTTAGAGTCCAAGAAGAGGAAATCTGTCACTACTTCTACTTTTCCCCCTTCTATTTGCCATGCAGTAATGGGGCCGGATGCCATGATCTTAGATTTTTTAATATTTAGTCTTAAGCTGGCTCTTGCACTCTCCTCCTTCACCTTCATCAAGAAGCTCTTTAGTTCCTCTTCACTTGGTAAAATTACCTCTTGTTAGATTAGTGGTACTAAGGATTGCCAGAGTTAGTAAATAAAAATACAAAGTGTCCAGTTAAATTTGAATTTCAGATAAACAATAAATAACTTTTTACTGTTTGTCAAGTAAACATCTAATACTAATATCGAGAGGCTTCTTCCTCTGTGAGGAAAAGCCTTTTTGTGACTTCTTCTTCCTTCCTTCGTTCCCACTTGGGATACTGGTGAGGAATATACTAAGGGCAGTGGTGGCAATTATCTTGCAACCAAGAGGCACTTTCAGAGGACAGAGGTCAGCTAAGCATGGTGGCTGAGCAAATACAAAGAATCTGGTTCCTTGATGTCATTAAGCTACTGCACCAAACTGGAAATCCCTGCTTCCTGATTTCTTAAGTGATAATTAGCTTTGTGACTGTGGTTCACTGGGCTTTCTTTTTTGTAGCTAAAAACATCCCAGACTATCCCTTTCTCACTGAAAAGTAACTTTAGGATTTATAGATGAACCCCATCTTTTTAAAGGCAGTTCCTTTTTTGCCTGTGTGCTCTCGTTAGTCTTTTGGATACAGTGATCTGTCACTTTGTAGTTCATCCCGTGCTTTCTTCCCTTTTACTGAAAGTAAGGTGCTGCTGAATGAATGGAAAGTGCTTAGGAGTTCCTGCCATGGTGGATGAGCAGCTCTTTGGATCTGTCCAACATGAAGTCTCCATCTTTCAACATCTTTCTCTACTTTTTTCTCTACTTTTTCCACTTTGGAAATTCCTATCCAAAGGTGTAAACATACCACTGTCAGATGTGGGAATGTTTTGGGCCATGGTTGTCTGTGAAGTATTTATATTAGTTACTCGTAAAGAGCTTGCTAATTAGATAGGAAGGACTACAGATGCTTGGAAAACTATGTTCTAAAATATGTGTGTAGTCCTGTGAATGTGTCTGTGGAATGCTGAAACATTAGTGTTGGATTTAATTGTGTTAACATTAGTGCTTTCATTAGCGAATGGAAAACGATGTGACTTGTGTTACAAGAGTCCTATTCCAGTTTACCCTGAATTATGCCATTATAAGGGCTACTATAAAGTTCAGCTGTGTTTGTATAGCTACTTTTCTGAAATTGTTGTTTTTCTTTAACAGAAGGAATTCTGTAGGATACTTTTAAAGCTAGTTGCTTGGTTAAATTCTTTAAAGGAGTCAACATTTTTTATTAATAAGGAAACGTTAGCAATTACGCTTACTAGTGTAGGATACAAATGACTTCAAATGACTTGGTTTTCTTACTCATTATACTTTAGGCTCTGGAGAGTCTCACCAGTCGAAGAGGCAATCTTCTCTGTAGGTTCCTTTATTGAGTAGCTAATCAAATGCATTATGGAATCCTAATCTTTTCTGAAGTATCTATACTTGTTACAGGAGAAGAAGCACTAGACATATTGGTCTGTCCAAGCAAAATGTTTCATTGTCCTTTCAAGCCACTTTGTAGATTTTATACTTGTTTATGTCTTCAAGTGGGCAATGAAAGCAAAGATGTCGGGGAGATTCCGATGATGATTTTTACTTAGTCTAGAAGGACCAATATTAAAGCAGGCTTTTTAGTAGCAATCTGAATTGATTTGGCTGATTGTCAGAGGTGAGATTTTTTTTTTTTGCTTTGCTGCATAGATTTATTTTTCTGTAGACACCTCACAGTAGTAGCATGTGTCACACTCTTTATTGTTGTAGGTTTGTCTTAGAAAATGTTTTGATTTTACTTTGTCTTTGAAATGTGATAATATTTTTTGTTTTACTTTTTAAACTTTAAATGATAATAGGCCTGAAATTTCAATTTTGCTCTAACTTGCTTTTCTAAGGCTAGGGTTTATTGTCTGATACCTATTAACTGTAAAATTGTAAAGAACTTAAGGTATAAATTGAATAACACATTTCACTTGTTGCTATCCAAGTGCTCTTTTTTATTTTCTTTATGTTGTTCAGTTGCTCAGTTGTGTCCAACTCTTTGCAACCCCATGGACTGCAGAACACCAGGCTTCCCTAATCCTTCACCATCTCCCGGAGCTTGCTCAAACTCATGTCTACTGAGTTGGTGATGCCATCCAACTGTTGCATCCTCTGTCGTCCCCTTCTCCTCCCACCTTCAATCTTTCCCAACATCAGGGTCTTTTCTAATGAGTCGACTCCTCACATCTATTACCATAATCTCTAATTATATTGTTTATCTCATTTGTCTATTATCTGTCTACTCTAACTTGAATGTAGACTTTTTGAAGTCCACACCATGTGTTTTCTCATTCCCTGATATAAGCTCAGCATCTAGAAATCATTTAATTAGCATTGGAAAATTAAAAACAAACTAATAAAACATAAGTGAATGAATGAAATGTTTTGACAGTTAACCAATGTAGAGAAATGTTAATGGATCTGCCATTCATCTAGCTATTATGGGACAAAATCATTATATAATAGATAATATGTCCTTCAGAAGGACTTGCAGATAACTCAACTGGGACAAGTTTGAATTAATTACTGAATCTTACACAGAAGGTTGAAAATTCTCCAGCTGTTCATGTGAATGAATGAGCCATCTTAAACTTCCATGTCAGTCAAGCCTTCAGATGCATGTAGCCTCAGTGAACACCTGACTGCAGCAACATAGAGACCCCAAGGGAGAGCCACCCAGCTGAGCCCTGCCAACCCATTGAACTATGTGCCATAATAATTTTTTCAGCCATTCAATTTTGGGATTATTGGTTTGTACTATACAGGAAAAAGAAAAAGTTAACAATATAAACCACATTTGTGGATACTAAGGAATTTCTCTCCAAGCAGTACAATTATTTTTTTATTCATTATAAATATCAGATCTCTTCTTTGATTCTATAAAAACATAAAGACTAGATTATATCTGAAGAATTAATGTCATCAGGAAAAAGGAAAGATTCATGGGTGCCCAAGTGGGCTATTGTATTGACAGGAAAGCAAAGGTGAACTCAAATTTTGTCTGTAACTAATCGTGATCATGTGAGCTTTGACCACCCTGCCTCTCGTGACATAATCACTTAATCACTTAATTTTAAGAATAAGAATTTTGACACACTGATAATATTACTCCCTCTTCTCAGTGTTTCTATACCACAATTATTATAGATTCCTTATAGAACTAATATATTTGAGATAATGACGTGTTAAACAGCATAGTGAAAATTCTTCCAAACCTTCAGGAAGTTGAGTCAGTAATCTCATATATCCAGAGAGAAGCAAACCTAAAATCTTAAAAGACTTTGAAATTCCATATCCATTAATTTATATATATAAGTCCAACAGACTAACATGCCTTTTTTGTCCTTTTCAAGTATCTACTTTCATCTTTCTTGAGGTGAAAATTAAGGAAACCACTATTTAAGACCAGATTTATGCTGCTCTCTATGTTAACTTTAAATACATAGAGAAACTGAAGTTTATGTTCTATTAGGAAAGTTCCAGTGGTTCTTCTGGAAAGGTATGAGCTGTCTAACAGCTCTGGACATCACTTGACTGTGCGTAGCTCCACTGTCATGCAGATTTGACCCTCTCTTCCTCTTCCATCCTTCTGTGTCCTCTCCCTTATACATATGTTTCATTTTTTGACTTGGTCTTGATTGAAAATATCCTTTCGAAGAATTGACTTAGGGGCGTGGAAGTGTTCATAAGCTCTGCAGGATCCTGGAAAGGTACACCTCCTTCAATAGAAATTTGGAAAAAAAGAACATTAAAATATAATAAGCCTTGGAAGGTAAACCTGCATGTGTTGTCTGTTTCCTTCACTGTCTATCCACTCTTGTCCCTCTGTCCATTCATCTGTCCATCCACCATCTAAGAGAAAATGATTATGTGGTCAAAACCTGATGGCAGAATGCTTGAAGGTTGGGAAATTCTGGAATAGGTTTATAGTAGTTCTTCATTATTTTTCTAACTGTAAAATGGATTTTTTTCCTTGCCTGAAAAATAGCTGTCTCTACTATTATGTTTCAGAAGAATATTGCCATTTATGAAACAATATAAATGAAGAAATATGACATATTAGGGTATTTGAAGATATCCCATATTTTCAAATGATATTCAGATTTTTCCTCCTTGACCTTAAAGGTCTCTAATATTATTTTTTTTAATGTTATCTGTCATTTCTTTTCGGAACTTCTGTGAAAACTTCTATTGAAAAATAGAAATAGCGGAGCAACTGAATTCTAAAGTCAGTTGCTAACCAACTATCTGAAGTATGCTGCATCCTACTCACTGTAAAGAAAAGGCAAAGTCCTCCAATCTATTGGCTTTTCTTCCTGAGATCTTGAAAAAAGAAGAGACAGGAGTTTCTGAGTAAGATTTCTACATAAAGGAGACAAGAGAGTAAGAGAGTTCTATGCAAGCAGAATTTTGTAAACTATGTAAAGAAGTTACATTTTAGAAATGAATGAGGTTTGTTATTTGCTAATGTTTGCATAATTATTAAATAATGCTGAGTCGCTTCTCAAATTCATTTTCTTGAACTCCAGTGTAGGAATTATTTCTTGGCTTTATAGACTCTTGAGGAAAACATTTCAATTGATATTATCCCTAAGCAAAGACAAATTACTAATTTACTAATTTCACAGTTTGGACAAAGAATAGTGTATTATGAATATTTGGTGCTTGATTCATAATCAGGAAAAGTCATTTGGTAACACCAAATGTCTCCTCAACTCATGGAAGAATTTACTGCATGACGTAGAAGAAAAATAGTATTAACATTAAGCCATTGACTGGATACCAGAGAAGGGTCAAGAAGTGTTTACTTTGAAGTATCATACCCTGTACTGTTCCAGAGGAAACAGACTTGCATCCCCAAATTCCTCTCTGGCCAGGAGAATCTTCCAAACAGCCTGTAAGGGGATAATGGCTCATGTGTCACAGTGTTGCGTCTCTTCTGACATCTGCCAAGAGTGTTGAACATCATTAGCGGGGCATTAGTATACTCAGTGCCCCCAAATGAATGTCCTTTTTTATTGGAATGTAGTTGTTAGCTTCTGCTGTACAACAGTGTGAATCAGTCATATGTATACACATGTCCCCTCCTCTTGAATCTCCCTCCCCCCACCCCTATCCCACCCTTCTAGGTCGTCACAGAGCACTGAGCTGAGCTCCCTATGCTATACTGCGGCTCCCACTAGCTAGCTATTTTACGCATGGTAGTGTACGTATGTCAATGCTACCATCTCAGTTCGTCCCACTCCCTCCTTTCCCCCATCCCTGAGTCCATAAATCTGTTCCCTCCATCTGCATTTCTATTCCTGCTCTGCAAATAGGTTCATCAGTACCATTTTTCTAGATTACATATATGTGTTAATATATATTAATTTATCCCAAGGGCTTCCCTGGTGGCTCAGATGGTAAAGAATCCACCTTCAATGCAGGAGACCTGGGTTTGATCCCTGGGTTGGGAAGATCCCTTGGAGAAGGGATTCCAGCATTCTGGCCTGGAGAATTCCATGGACTGTATAGTCCATGGGGTCACAAAGAGTGGGACATGACTGAGCGACTTTCAGTTCCATATACAATATTTGTTTTTCTCTTTCTGACTTATTTCACTCTGTATGACACGTTCTAGGTTCAGCCACATCATGGGTGACTCAATTTTGTTGCTTTTTATGAATGAGGAAATATTTCATTGATGGTCCTTTTTTCTTGTATAATTCCTGGTGAAGGCTTTAGTCCTTGCACATTTCCTATTATTTCTTGAATCTTTTGGTATTTTTTAAATCTTTTGTTGGTAAAGTTGAATAACTAGATGCCCTATTATGGGCCATGAGCAAAAGAAAAGATTTCTAGATCTTATTTGAACCTTTTCTATTACCTCCATTTACGTCTTACCTATGTAAATTTTCTTCTGCATTTTATCTCAGAATTTACTTCTGCCTTCTCCATTGAATATCAATTTATAAATTGTTGAGCACTTTTACTAGGAACTCCAGAGGTTATTAAAATTTGTAATGACGACTTCATTACTACAAGAAGCTTGAAATTTCATTGAGAAGATAAAACCTATATAAAATTAGAAATTGCTGATATGAGGGCTGCGTGGGATGAGCAGGAAAGCACTGAGCTTCCCGTGAAGGGAATTAATCCCAGAGAACTTTGAATTTGCTTTCAAATTGTATATTTGATACATTAAGCATTCTTACTGTGCTTCCTCCTCAACTACAAAATCAATTCTTTTTTGCTTCTAGATAAGATATCAATAGTTCACCTTGATTTGCTGATTTCTCACCCTTTCTTTCTGGCTTAGCTTAGTTTCCTCAGACTTATAACTTTATGTGTTAGTTAGTTTTTGCTGTATAAAGACCACTCCCGAAATTTTATAGTTTAAGGCAACAGCTGTTTGTTAGATTTATGATTCTGCATGTCTGAAATTGGAGCTGAATTTGACTCACAGATGCATCTGTGAGCCATTCTAGGTCAGCTGGGGGCTAACTCGTTTGGTGTGAGTTCAGCTGGGACAGTTTTATCTGTTCCATATAGTCTCCCGGCTGCTAGCAGGCTACCTTGGCTTGTACACATGGCAGCCAGGAAAAATGTAGGAAGTATGGAAATGGAGCACTGTAGCTTCTGCTACACTCTTTTGGCCAAAGCAAGTCACCAGGCCCACCCAGAATCAAAAGGTGAAGAAAAACCCTCTTGCTTCATGAGGAGTTCATGTGCTATAGGCACAGGGAATGGTGGAAATTGGGTCCGTGTTTGCTGTCAGCCACAGGTGGTGATGACCTTGAATTTGCTAAGACCGTCAAATGTATACACTATATATATATGGCCCTTAGGGAATTTGCACTTTGAGGCAACAAATGGCACTAGACAGTGTGTGCTCATTGCCAGCTTGTGAAGCGGCTCAGAGGCCAAGATGTTCGTGCTTTATGGATGTGAAATAGATTTGAGGTGGGAAATGACAGCACGATGCCAATATTTTAGGAAGAATTCACTTGTGGATCTGGGCAGAAAGAAACTTTAGATCCACATATCCAATCACTATATAGGCTACTCCTGTTGGATGTTATTTAAATTTCCATGTCTCTAAAACTGAACTCACTATTTTCATTCTCCAGCCAAATTTTCCCCTCTTCCTGTGTTTCTCTTCTCAATAAGTGATCGTTTGCTCTGTAGTCCAAGCCAGATATTTGATCTTTCTTGATTCCTCTCTCTTCTCTCACCATATTCATTCACTGTTGTTATCAACAAATCTGTAGAGTGCCTGAAAGTGAAAGTGAAGTCGCTCAGTTGTATCCGACTCTTAGCGACCCCATGGACTGCAGCCTATCAGGCTCCTCTGTCCATGGGGTTTTCCAGGCAAGAGTCCTGGAGTGGAGTGCCATCGCCTTCTCCAGTCTTAGTGCTACCCAGCTCTTTAAGGCAGTGAGCTCTCTGGGGTTGGACAAATCAAGGTAGAAGGAGGATTACCACCGGCTGGGAATGTTGTCAAACGATTAAGAATTTGGATCACCTGATGTTTCAGGTTACTCCCCACTATTGTTTCTTTAGGCAAAACTTGCAATGGATACACATGTTGTCATGAAAACTCATGATTTTATGTAGAATGCCTGTTGTATATCAAATACTATGGTTTCTATGGTTCCACTAATCTAGACCTCTGTTATCTCTCAATCACTAGTTCTCTCTTCAGGTTTGGTCTCCATGCTTTCCTATATGTTCGGGAAGACCCATAATGACTTCTTAAAACTCAGTCTGTTCTTTCGGTTGGTATATAATTATTGAACTTCTGTGTGTTAGACAATGCAAATACAGAAAAAACAAGGCAGAGTGACTGCCTTCATGGAGTTTACAATCCAGTGTGGGAGACAAATAGTAAAGATTCAAATCGATAGATAATGTGGTAGGCAGGAGTGCTATGAAGAAAGGGAAATCAGAGTCAAGGGCAGAGAGTAACACAGAATGCTATCTCAGATAGGTTTACTAGGAAGAGCCTCTCTTAGGAGGTGATATTGGGGCACAAGAGAGAGAGCCTCGCAGACTCTGAGGAAGAACATCCGCATGTGGGAGAATAGTAAGTGTCAAGGCTCTGAGGTGGGAGTAGGGTTGGAGAGGGAGAGGACAGTGTGGTGGAATGGAGTGAATGGGAATGAGAGGGATGGGTCAGAAGGTCAGGGAGACAACTCCAGATCAGGTCACGAGCACTTTATAGGCTGTAGAATAGACAGGGAGTATATTGGAAGTGTGAGGTAAAGTCACTGGGAATTATTGGAATATTTATTGAGAATAACTCTGACACAGTTTATAAAGATCACTATTACTACTGTATGCAAAATAGACCTTAGAGGAATAAGAGATGATAGTAGCTAAAGTTGGTTTGTAGCCATGAAAATAGTGGGAAGAGGTCAGGTTCTATAGCTGTTGGGAAGGATTTGCTGATGGGTGTCTATAGAGGAGAGCAGCTGTAGATGCCATGCACTGTTGTAGGGGAGGTGAGAAGCCTGGGCCTGAGCAGCTTTGGAGAGGTCAGAGAGGGTGGAGATCAAGTGTTTTTCTTGAGAATTAAGTTTAAGATGCACTTTAGGCATCCAAAACATGTCCGTCCCTATCTTACAACTCTTGAATGGTCTTTTCATCAAATTATGATAAAGTTCAAAAATTAGGGGGGGAAAAAAACATGGCTTGTAGGAACGTTTGCAGTCTGGCCTCTCCAGTTTCATCTCTCTCCATTTTTCTCATCTTCCCCCCACCTCTCACATCTGTATCCTTCAGCGGTACTGAATTTTTTTCCATTTTTTGAGCATTCCAGTCTCTCTTGGATTATTCTATACCCTCATAAAAAATAAACACATCCACTTTTTAAAAATTTATTTTTAATTGGAGGATAATTGCTTTACAAAGTCGTGCTGGTTTCTGCCATACAATGTGAAGTAGCCATAAGTATATACATGTTCCCTCCCTCTTGAACCTCCCTCCCTCCCTACTCCTCTAGATTGTCACAGAGCATCAGGTTGAGCTCTGTGAACACATTCTCCTTGTCCCTTGCTTGCCCTCTGGCTAGTCAACTCATATTTGGGGGCTTAAATGTCATTTTCTCTCAGAAGTGGTCTCAGCCTTCCCACACATTCCCCTGACTGGGTTCCATGTTCCCACAATACCCTGAGAACTCCTGTTACAATACTTGTGTTGTTTTTGGGAAAAAAAAAAAAAAAAAGAAAAGTAAGCTCCTTGTTTGTCATACAAACTGGACTTCAAGGACTTGAGTGTAATAACATTGCTTTGACCATATAGTGGCCAGAATGTAGTAGGGGATTGATAAAATTGTTTTAATGCCAGGAGGATAGATTGAAAATCTAAACTGAGTTAAAGATTAAAAGTAGTGGATCAGAACCAATGACCTGAACTGCAAGGTGCTGTGAAAATCAAAGGAAACAGGAGAGAAGGAGGTGTGGTTTAAGATCCAGATTTCCAGATCTGAAATCTGGATCTGGTTTTTTAATCTGAGCTATTTGAGAATAGTGAGAACCATAGCACATGCAGAGGACCATATATGTAAAGGTAAGCTCAGTCTTAGTGTTGCAAAAATATCCAGTAAGTTTCAGAGACTGGTTACCCTTTATCATCATGGTCAGGTAATGTAGCTGAAACCGGGTCTCCAAACAATAAGACAAGACATGTTGAAATTCCTTAAAGAAAACAAGATTTTTTTATTGCTGTTGTTGTTGGCTTATTGTTTTTACTTTCTTAAATGTTTTTAGTACTGAAAGTTTCTAATTCAAGATGTATCAGGCTTGGAAAGATTCAAAGAGGATCACAAAATTTACAAATGAGAGAAAGCTTGTCCACTAAACTAAATTCATAGATCATCCAGTTACCCTTTGGCTGCTCTGTGAAATTCATCTTCTTTTCTTCTAAAAGACTAATTTTTAAAGAGAAGTTTTAACTTCACAACAAATGGAGAGGAAAGTACAGAGATTTCCCATATGCCGCCTACCCTGACACATACACAGCCTCCCTCAATATCAACATCTCCCTCTAGAGCGATACATTTGTTGCAGTTGATGAACCTGCATTGACACATCTTATATCCTAGATCTGTAGTTTACATTAAGATTAACTCTTCGTGGTGTTCATTCTGTGGGTTTAGACAAATGTACAGTGACGTGTATTCATCATTATAGTTTCATACAGAGCACTTCCACTGCACTAAAAATCCTTAGTGCTCTCCTGTTTGTCCCCTGATCCTCAGTCCCTATCAACCACTGATCTTTTTACTTCCTCCATAGTTTTGCCTTTTCCAGAATGCCATATAGTTGGAAACATACATTTTTTAGCCTTTTCAGATTGACTTCTTTTACTCAGTCATATGCATTTAAGTTTCCTCCCAGTCTTTTCATGGCTTGCTAGCTCATCTCTTTTTAAGCACCAAATAATATTTCATTTTCCATGGCACCACAGTTTATCTATCTATTCATCCTCAGACATCTTGGTTGCTGCCAAGTTTGGGCAGTTATGAATAAAGCTGCTGTAGTATCCCTTTGCAGGTTTTTATGTGGAACTAAATT
>NW_011494784.1:3258230-3264584 GCF_000754665.1 Bison bison bison
TTTCGGCTACTTTAGGTAAATGCCAAGGAACACAGTTGCTGGATCCATATGGTTAAGAGTATATTTAGTTTTCTAAGAAACTTCCAAGCAATCTTCTGAAGTGACTATATGATTTTAATTTCTACCAGCAATGAATGAGAGAGTTCCTGTTGCTCTACATCTTCACCAACATTTGGTGGTGTCAGTGTTCTGGATTTTAGCCATTCTAATAGGTGTTTTAATCTGCATTTCTCTGGTGACATATGATTTGGAACATCTTTTCATATGCTTATTTACTTTATGTGTATCATCTTTTTCAGTGAGGTGTCTATAAAGGTCCCTGGCTCATTTTTTAATTGACTTTTTTTTTCTTCCCGTTGAGTTTGAGAGTACTTTGTACATTTCGAACAACAGTCCTTTTGCAACTATTTTTTCCTGTCCTATGGCTTGTCCTCTCCTTCTCTTGACATTGTCTTTCATGGAGCAGAAGTTTCCATCTCTTCAGTAATTTCTTTCATGCATTATGTCCTTAGTGTTGTATCTAAAAAGTCATCAACATACACAAGATCATCTAGATTTTTCTCCTATGTTATCTTCTAGGATTTCGTTTTAGTTTTGCATTTCATATTAAAGTCTATGAGCTATTTTGAGTTAATTGTCACAAAAGATGTGATTCTTTTTTTAAATTTTATTTATTCATTTATTTGGATGTGGTGGGTCTTCGTTACTGCTCACAGGCTTTCTGTGTCTTCTGCAACAGTGGGCTACTCATTGTGGTGCCTTCTCTTGGAGAAGGCAATGGCAAACCACTCCAGTATTCTTGCCTGGAAAATCCCATGGATGGAGGAGCCTGGTAGGCTACAGTCCATGGGGTCGCAAAGAATCGGACACGACTGAGCGACTTCACTCTCACTTTCTCTTGTTGCAGATCACTGCCTTATAGGGTGCCCAGGCTTCAGTAGTGACACATGGAATCTAGAACACGGGCTCAGTAGCACTTGGCGTGTGGGCTTAGTTGCTTCGTGGCATGTGGGATCTTCCCAGACCAGAGCTTGAACCCATGTCCCCTGCATTGGCAAGTGGATTCTTAACCCATGGACTGCCAGGGAAGTCCCCCCACTTTTGTTTTTTTGCATGTGGACGTCTAGTTGTTCCATCACCATTTGTTGAAGGGACTATCTTAGGTCCATTATATTGCCTTCACTCCTTTGTCAAAGATCTACTGACTATGCTGCCTCAGTTTTTTTGATTCTCATTTATGAGTGGAGTTTTAGGAGCTAGGTTTATTTTCATTATCCTCTATTTGGCATTTTTATACAACATTTCTTCTAATTTTTTTTATTAAAAAAATTTTTTTTTGGTATTAAGTGGGACACTCTTAAAATTTTGTGAGTGAGATATAATTTTCCACCAGTTAAATTGTGTTGGCCAAAAAGTTCATTTGGTCAACCCATATTATGTGTGCTTAGTCACTAAGTCATGTCCAGCTCTTTGCAACCCCATGGACTGTAGCCTGCCAGGCTCCTGTGTCCTTGGAATTCTCTAGGTCAGAATACTGGAGTGGGTAGCTGTTCTCTTCTCCAGGGGATCTTCCCAACCCAGGGATTGAATCCAGGTCTCCCACATTGCAGGCAGATTCTTTACTGTCTGAGCCACCAGGGAAGCCTCAACCCATATGATGGTAGATGTAATTCATGGTTCCAGCAGAGTTGGCATACTAGTATAAATATGTGAAGTAAAACATGATGATTCATAGGGGGTCATTTGACCAATGTACTAGAAAATAGTTGGACACCATTCTCTCTTCCTACACCCCGTTTGTAATCTCCAACCACCAGCTGAGGCCCCAGCCACAAATAAAAACTATTCTGATCATCTTAGCTATCCTTACAAAGATCAATTGTCCTTTCAAGTTTGCCTAACCTAAATCTCAAAATAATGAAGAGAATCATCATTTCATAGTAATCTATTTCTCCTTAGAACATAGGACTGCTTGATTTTGAATCCTAATTCTGCTATTGACCAGCTGTTTGACCTCTAGAAGGTTAAAGGCTGATTAAGTCCTGTGTTCTTTAGCTGTTAAAAGGAGATAATAAAAGTACCTCCCTCCAGCTGTTCTGAGTCTTACATAAAGCTAGTTCATATAAAGGGATTAGTACAATGCTTGGCTATGGTAAGAATCTAGATGTCAGTTCTATGTCCACTTAAAGGAGTAACGATTCTATTTTTTTCCATTTCTTAGAACCTTAGACTCCAGATTTTACAAAGAATTCCAGGCATATTTACACCTTAATAAGTTAACTAGATATGTTTCTGAGTTTGTCTATAAAATAGATTTTTACATTTTAATTATTTTTATTGAAGTATAGTTGATTTACAATGTTGTGTTAGTTTCTGGTATTCAGAATATATATTTTCTTTTTTTCCGATTATTTTCCATTATAGATAATTATAAGACATTGAACATTGTGTCCTATGCTATCCAGTAGGACTTTGTTGTTTATCGATTTTATATAATTAGTGTGTATCTATTAATCCCAAGATCCTAATTTATCCCTCCCTTGCTTCCCCCATTTGGTAACCATAAATTTATTTCCTGGGTCTTTGAGTCTGTTTCTTAAAGCAGATATTTATATTTAATTCTACTCTTTTATTATCATTGTATAGTCAGAGATGCAGTCTTATGAACCACTGTATCAATGACAATGAACAACAGATGTTTTCAATGTTAACAGGCTATTGGCAGCATATAAATTGGCAGTTCATTAGAGACCTTAAGAACCTGGAAAAGTTTAAAAACAATGACACTGAGGGTTCCTCCCCACCCCCCAGTCTGAAGAAAATGATGGTGAGAGCATAACAAAGGTGTTTATTTTGGGTACAAACTGTTCTTTCATTGAGCAAGCACTGTGATATGTTTATAAAGACACAAGAGAAGTGGACACACCCAGAGTGGTTTATAAGCAAAATAGCTCATAGCCCTGGTATGGAAGAGGCTGTTTCTAGAACTCACAGAACAATCTCCCTAAAATTTCATTCCTGAAAAGAATAAAAGGTTTTACAGATAAGAACACTGAGAGACCATGTAGTAACCATTGTTTCTGCAGATATTTGCTGCTTTGTGTCCTTTCTAAATACTTTGTCATTTACGTGTAGACCATCATTGAAACACAAGACATTTTTCAAAGCTGAAGGTACCTAAATTTACTGTGAATATTTATTGTACCTATACAGCGCAAATATGTGTTTTTCATCTGCTTCAAATAAGCTGGAAGTTTCTGACCCATCCCTTTTTTGAATACCAGTCTGGGGACTGCATATGTGGTAACAGAATTCCAGAAACTAGTTTTATTAGTTCCTCCAGTTCTCAACATGGCGGACTGAGTATGAGGAAGTCATAGTTAATATGTGCTCCTTTGGCCTTTGGGTGATGCTCTAACATAGATTGCTGTCAAATAAATAGAGTCCAATTTAAAGACCATTTTGATCAGGCAGTTAAGGAAATGATTAATTCCTTTTCACTTGGGCCACGTTGACTGGAATCGATATTCTCTTCAGTCTTTGCTCTTTGGGTATCTTGGGCATATGAAACAACATTAGAAACACGTTCAGAAGCCTGGACCACTTGAAATAGGTATTAAAAATCTAAAGGTCACATTCAGGTTAAAGGGTCCTGATTTAAGGGTCCACTAATCTTATGACTTGCAGAAACACCCCTGGCTCTCATTATCTTTTTTTCTTTGACATTTCAGCCACCTGCAATAGTAAATTATCCATATGAAAGTATCAGTTGG
This sequence comes from Bison bison bison, assembly GCF_000754665.1. Lineage (NCBI taxonomy): Eukaryota > Metazoa > Chordata > Mammalia > Artiodactyla > Bovidae > Bison > Bison bison. The sequence goes on from NW_011494784.1 coordinate 3,262,004, forward strand.
ATATTTCCCCTCCTGCCTCTTTCTCCTGTATCATGTTGGCAGATGAAAAGAAAAAGTGGTACAAAAATATTTAATGGTGAAGTCAGATTCAACAAAAGCAGAGGTGGAAGAAAGAAGCCTAATTGCTCCACTTTGAACACACATGTTTTCCATACACGGCTGGTTTTCTTCAATTTTCATAATTGCAATTTCAGGCAGCATCCTTCCACTCCAGGACGGTCATCCCATGTGTGGGTGACCCATTTCCTGTACACTTCCTTCCTCCGGCCCACTTCTTGGCTACATTAACATTACTTCATGTCACAAATGATACCACAGGTGGCCAGAACAGGTTTTGAAAAAGGAAAAAATGAAATAGAAACCTGTCAGAGTTGCTTTCTGTTAAATTAAAATATTTGATTAGGTGCGGCCCAAACTGTTGGCCAGAATGAGACTTCCGAAAAACATTGGCATTTTGGAAACCTGCACTATTTCTTTCGTGATCTATTAACCAAGCATTAGCTGGCTGGGCTATCTCTGACGAGGTCAGAGGAGCAAGTATTTGGCAGTTGTGAACTTGGATATAAAGTGAGAATATGCCCTCACTTTTGGGGTGTAATTGATCAGCTAATATTGACTGAAATCCTAGATTAGAATTGGTTTAATGCATAGTCTTCTAGGGGCTTACAGTCAAAGGAGACAAAATTTACATACACGTTTCAACAGTCAACCATATTGAAGCAGAATTCAATGTGTAGGGGTTAGATTGTGTAGAACAAAATATATGTATGTGTCTGTCTGTCTTCATTCCTAAGAGAAGAGATAGCCAACTAGGCTGAAGAATGAAGGAAAGCTTTTTGGGAAGAAGTTGTTCCCAAGCTGTACTCCAAAAACTGGGGAGCAAGGGGAGAATGGAATTTGGGTCAGTGTGTGCAGGGCCTCAAGTGCCAGAAGGAATCAAGAAAGTAACAGAAAGTTGCAAATGTTCATAAAATATATAAGCCTCTATTTTCAACAAAATTGATATTATCTGTGTTGAAAGATGGGTATACCATTTGTTAGAATGAATCCATAAAACTACTCAAGTGTGCTTATAATGTTCAACAAAAGGCAATCTCCTTTGGAGAATAAATTAACAAATTCGTGTCAGGAGATACTAGAGGTGTCTGCCACTTGTTACCATGTGACATTGAGGGATGAAATTTGGAAAGAGGTAAGCTTCCATTTTGTTGTTGTTCAGTCTCTGAGTCATGTCCGGCTGTTTGTCACCCCATGGACTGCAGGCTTCCCTGTCCTTCACTGTCTCCCAGAGTTTGCTCAAACTCATGTCCATTGAGTTGATGATGCCATTTCATCCTCTGTCGCCCCCTTCTCCTCCTGCCTTCAGTCTTTACCAGCATCAGAGTCTTTTCCAACGAGTTGGCTCTTCGCCTCAGGTGGCCAAAGTATTGGAGCTTCAGCGTTAGACCTTCCAGTGAATATTCAGGGTTGATTTCCTTTAGGATTGACTGGTTTGATCTTGCTGTCTAAGGGACTCTCAAGGACTTTCATTTAGGTTGTATTTAAAATAGAAGTCAAGTCATGGCTACAAAGCTCAGGATGACCTGACTTCTGTTATCCCTTCTAACCTGCTACTTTCTGTGCCATTTCCCCTCACATCCACTAATCTTGCCTGGAAAATCCCATGGACGGAGGAGCTTGGCGAGCTGCAGTCCATGGGGTTGCAAAGAGTTGGACACGGCTGAGCTACTAAGCACAAGCACTACCAAGATGAGCTCTGAGCTCTTGGGCAAGCCAGCTCTTTCTCTTCAGACATATCTCAACTCACATTTCACTTTCTCAAAAACTGGGGTCTTTTTTTGACCATCCTTCCGAGAGAGGTGTGTACTCAGTCCCCTCAGTATTGACTGCCATATTACCCTCTTCAATTCCTTTAAAACATAAGGAGTGCTACAAATAGTCTTCTTTGTTTTCTTTAGCACCTGGGTTTCCCATTTAGAGAGGTCACGAGGACAGGGGACCTCATTGTCCTTGTTCACTGCTATTCCCCCGCGTGCAATAAGCGCTCAGCAAAGTATGTGTTAGATGAATCCGTGTCAGTGGGGTCGTCATTATTCCTCGAGCCTACAGAGCACGCGTTCTCCTCCCCTCCTGAAGTGCTGAATGGTTACAAAGCCGGAGGAAGATAGTGAATGGTGTGGACCTGGGGTGGCTTGCGTTGCCATGGCAGTAGGCTAGAGTGGCACATCCCTTTTCCTTTGTTCCACTAACTGAGCCTTAAGAACCTGGAAAACAATACCACTCAGAGGGATATTTCACAGAGATGGACTTTGAAGGAATAATTGTGTGGGTTGGATGAATGCTAGTCAATTATATTGGGAAGAACTGCTGGTTTAATTCATCTCTTGATGTGTTTGTATGTTGTAGCCATTGTGGAATGAAATCACTACGCATAATGAGCTAAGGTTCACTGGCTCTTCAGCCTGCCCTTCAAAGCCCTCACACACATTTTCCTGTGTCTGTCCCCCGTCTGGACTGTGCACTCCTCTTCCCTCCCTTCTCAAAGTAGTGCTGAATGACTCTGTTCACCCCCTGCAAATTA
>NW_011494784.1:3264684-3266540 GCF_000754665.1 Bison bison bison
ACTGAAAGAAGTTTGAGGAGATTGTTATTTTTTTCTCTTTTCGGGTTTCTCACAGCAGTGGCACACCTCTGGCTGACACTGTACAGAAGCTGCTGAGGTTTTTCTCATTTGTAGCCAGGCTTTACTAGGTGCCTGGTTAAGAAATTATAATGTTCTTCTGTTATCTAGTTTGGGTTTATAAATGAAATGCTACAAGGCCTTTTTTATGTGTCATTAATAAATGCTAACAATAAAATGGTGCACTCATTGCTCTGCTGTTGAGATACCTTATTGTGTTTTCCCAAAGGATCTAAGGCAGACCTGGCAGAAGAGATTTCTGTTTCTCTTGCCTTACCCACATCTCTCCTTCCCGGCTTCCCCTGTTGTCGTGTTGGAGATCTGTGCTTCTACTTGAACAGGCAATCCACCAAATTAATGTATTGTCTTAAGTAGGTAATTCTCGCATCTCCTCTCCTTTTTTGTAATCTGCAATGTCCAATTCTCCCTCTTCCTCCTTTAGCACTGCAGTGACAACACGCATCCCTGCCAGTCAGACATGAACATCGAAGGAGCCTGGAAGAGAGGCTACACGGGAAAGAACATCGTGGTCACTATCCTGGACGACGGCATCGAGAGGACCCATCCAGATCTGATGCAAAACTATGTGAGTGGTTACTGTGGTCACAATGCCTCCCTCCTGGGAAACAATGGAACTCACGTGAGGATGATCAAAATGGGGGAAAGCATGGAGCTTTCCCAGGTGGCTCAGGGGTAAATATTCCACCTGCCAATGCAGGAGATGCAGGTGCCATCCCTGGGTTAGGAAGATCCCCTAGAGAAGGAAATGGTAACCAACTCCAGTATTCTTGCCTGGGAAGTCCCATGGACAGAGGAGCCTGACAGTCCACAGTCCATCTACAGTCCACGGGGTCACAAAAGAGTCAGACACAACTTAGTGACTAAACAACAACAAAAGGAGGAAAGTCACTGAAAAATAGCTGTTATGTGTTGCTCCCATCTTACAGAAGATTCTCTCAGAGGACAGGAATCAGGAGATAATGCTATCCACTTTCCTGTGCCTTTGATATTGTGATGACAAAAAGCAGGTGATAAGGTAGCAGAAACCCCAGCTGCTGCTGCCAACAGCTGCTCCTCTCAACAATTCATCCATGCAGCCAGATAACACTCCTACTTTCCTTTATGGAGAAAGTGTACTTATAACTCTTCTCAAGTTGTTCTGTGAGTCTCTTTCTCTCTCTGCCTCTACCCCTATTAAAGGACAATAATGAATATTCTCCCCATAGTCCTCAGGAATCAGCCAATTCCCTTGTTTAAGAAAGAACCATGATTCCAGGACTCAGAACATATGGTAAGCCTGAGATCACAGAGCAAGTGAAAGGGCTGAGACTCAGTACTTTCACTGAAAACCACAGTCCTGATGCCCAGTGCTCAGTGGACACAGGTTGGTTTCTGTCCCTGGGGTTTCTCAGTCCCCTTTACCTCTGTGATATTTCCTGCCTGTAAATAGGTCAGTGACCCTTCTGTCCCCTACTCTCCAAACATATCCTTTCCACCAGCTTCTCCCTAAGTTTGGTTCAGTTCGGTTCAGTTCAGTTCAGTCTCTTAGTCGTGTCTGACTCTTTGCGACCCTGTGAATTGCAGCACGCCAGGCCTCCCTGTCCATCACCATCTCCCGGAGTTCACTCAAACTCACGTCCATCGAGTCAGTGATGCCATCCAGCCATCTCATCCTCTGTCGTCCCCTTCTCCTCTTGCCCCTAATCCCTCCCAGCATCAGAGTCTTTTCCAATGAGTCAACTCTTCGCATGAGGTGGCCAAAGTACTGGAGTTTCAGCTTTAGCATCATTCCTTCCAAA
>NW_011494784.1:3266758-3276663 GCF_000754665.1 Bison bison bison
GTCTTTTAATTTCATGGCTGCAGTCACCATCTGCAGTGATTTTGGAGCCCCCCCAAAATAAACTCTGACACTGTTTCCACTGTTTCCCCATCTATTTCCCATGAAGTGATGGGACCAGATGCCATGATCTTCATTTTCTGAATGTTGAGCTTTAAGCCAACTTTTTCACTCTCCTCTTTCACTTTCATCAAGAGGCTTTTTAGTTCCTCTTCACTTTCTGCCATCAGGGTGATGTCATCTGCATATCTGAGGTTATTGATATTTCTCCTGGCAATCTTGATTCCAGCTTGTGCTTCTTCCAGCCCAGCGTTTCTCATGATGTACTCTGCATAGAAGTTAAATAAGCAGGGTGACAGTATACATCCTTGACGTACTCCTTTTCCTATTTGGAACCAATCTCTTGTTCCATGTCCAGTTCTAACTGTTGCCTCCTGACCTGCATATAGGTTTCTCAAGAGGCAGTCAGGTGGTCTGGAAGTTTGGTTAGAAGTCCGTAAGTATCTCCTAATATGCCATTCTCTGCTCCAAATGTGTGTTTCCTGATACCTCAGTGTTCTCCCTAAAATATTCATTTTGTTGCTGAAGAGCCTCCAGTGACTCCCTAGTATCTGCAGATGTAACTCTCTGATTGCTGTCAGGACCCTGCAGAAACTCCTGGTGGAGCCCACTCATACCAGTGCCTTCCACATTGCCTTCTGATCTCTTTCCTGTTGACGACTATTTCCACTAGAACACTGGTATTGCTGCAAACCTATCAAGACTTCAGTCACTTTTACCCATGTCCCTCTCTATACTTCATGACTTCTTTTAATTCCAAAACTTTGGTTGTGTGAGTTTCCCTATATTGTTTTCATGTTGTTATTGAAAAAAAAAATGAAGTTGGTGATTTTCTATCAGCTTATGAATTTCCTTTCACAGCCTTGAAAAGACAAGCAGCTCTAAATCATGATGAAATCAGGACTCATATTGACCCTTAAGGAGGAAAGTCAGGGGCCAGGGTTTGCCCTGTGTTTACAGAAGAGCCCCACAGAAAATTCTAAGCTATAACTCAGAGGACTACACTTCCAGATTTTTTTCTTCTCTCCTATTGGGTTGGCCAAAAGTTTCCTCAAGTTTTCATGTAATATTGTATTGAAAAACCTGGATGAACTTTTGGGTCAACCCAATATATCCAACCAGTCCATTCTGAAGGAGATCAGCCCTGGGATTTCTTTGGAAGGAATGATGCTAAAGCTGAAACTCCAGTACTTTGGCCACCTCATGCGAAGAGTTGACTCATTGGAAAAGACTCTGATGCTGGGAGGGATTGAGGGCAGGAGGAAAAGGGGACGACAGAGGATGAGATGGCTGGCAGGCATCACTGACTCAATGGACGTGAGTCTGAGTGAACTCCGGGAGTTGGTGATGGACAGGGAGGCCTGGCGTGCTGCGATTCATGGGGTCGCAAAGAGTCGGACACGACTGAGCAACTGAACTGAACTGAACTGAATATATTCATGGTCGTTAAAGGAGCAACGTCAGCAAGGCCAGCCTATCTCACTGTGCCCTGAGCTGGTGGGAGTCCTGAGAGAGGCTTGGCCCGTAGGTTCCCTAAACACATCAGTACAGAGGATTCGCCATTCTCACAGGCCTGCTGCTTTCTCTCCTCATTGCTCCTCAGTAACTGGTGGACACAGCAGCGGCCCTGAGGAGCCTTGTAGTGGATGCACTCAGAATGGACGTGGCCTTTTCTTTAAGGCTGAGATTCCAAGAAAAGAACATAATGTCCTCTTGAAATCTGCTATTTCTCTCTCTCTCTCTCTCACCGTTTATCTTCAGCCTGGGAAGGCTTGGTTTCTCCTCACAGTAGAATCAGTTTGTCTCTGTTGCCATCTCTCCTCTGCCCTCTCTCTCAAATACTGCTTCAACTTCACATGAAACCATTTAGGTAGAAATGTCCATATATTTTCTCCAGTGTTTCTTTCTCATTTGCTTAATATTACTTATTGCATGACCCTTAATCTCAGATTAGTTTTCCTTTTGTCAGATAAACCTGAAAAGATTCTTTTTATCTTTGCAGATAAGACACTTCCAAGTCACTTCCTAGACACATCAGAAACTACCGCTGGCTCACACAGCCACCCCAATTCCTAACCTATGAAGACCTTCCTTCCCTCAGGGTCACCCAATATCACCTGATACTTTATCAACTTTAGCTTTTCGTCTCAGTATTCAATCCTGTTGCCCTTTTCATTTCAAAAATTCAGCCAAGAAACCTCACAAGTCAACTTCTACAATGAAATTTTGAAACAGTTTCTCCTAAATTAGATGATTTTCCCTAAGGTTGAAAAAGAGAGAGAGAGGAGGAACTGCAAATTCATTTAGTTCTCATTTGAACCAAACATTTGAGTGGCTGCCCTCACCCTGCCTCCAAGCACACACAGGTAAGCGTGGTCTTCACAGAACAGACTTTAGAACTTACAAAGGAACTTCAGTTCAGACTCCTCATTTACAGGGTAGACACTGAGGCCTGAACACTAAAATGAGTTAGCCCAGGTCATATAAAGAACAGAACTATGGCTGTCCATGATAAGAAAGACTTCTCACCATATGCAGTGCAGTTTTTATAGAGCATTCCTATTCTCCACTGCATTGAAATGCATCTGATTAAATACAAAGAGCCTTAACCTAAATGTGATTGCATTCTTTACCTTTTTTCATTTTTTTTCCTCCCTTGAAAGAAAATTCTCTAGAATTTACCTGTGCAGTTACGGGTACCCTTTTGGTTCTCCTAAGGTTAGAGCTGGTAAAAGTAGAGAAGAGCACATTGGATTGGATGGGATGCCTGGGTTCCAGTCTTCATTCCATAGGCAATTCATTTCACGCCTGTGGCCAAGTTACGTAACCTGTCCCAGGCCTCTGTTTTCTTATGAGTAAAATTAGATGATATCACCCTTCATGCTTGAATGAACACTAAGCTGGGCTGCTTTGTGTTTCTCTGTATGGGAAGCAGGACTTACTATCTTTATATGTCATGTGTATTTTACTTACTTCCCCCAAACATTTCAAACTCCCTGTACCTATAAGTTATTTTCAGAAACAAGAGTCTTTGATAAGAAAGCAGAAAGCAAAGAGCATTTACTTTTATTAAAACTGATAACAGAAATCATAAAGCATAAGAAAATTCAAAACATCTTAAATTAGTTCTGTCTACTGTGATATAAATTTGAATGATGGAATAATCCACTAATTTTTTTTCTTAGAAATTTGAATATTTTTCAAAATTATTTAAAAAAGCAAATAAATGCAGCTTTGGTTTCAGAGAAACCTCTGTTTCATTTGAAACCTTGACATAAAGTAAAACTATTGTTTTAGTTGGGGCAAAAGCCCATTGGGTATAAATAAGAAGTCTTGAATTGTAGACCCTTTCATAGTAGATAAAACATCTGAAACCAGACAAATATTCCCTCATAGAGGTCATAAGATAACCTGATACAGTAGATTTCTAGTACTCATCTTTAAGAATCTTTGTCTCCAGAAATCTCTGAATTGTGATAATGTATTTGCACACTCAAGAAATGAAGTAAGCAATAGAGGGAGAGTCTATGAAGAATAAATCACTTTGCTGCTAGGTGGTCTAGTAATACTTTGTGGAGTGGTTTTGGGGTGAAGGGTCAATGCGAGGTATGGGGGAACAGTGCTAGAAGGATGGACTGAGCACATCTTTGGTCTGTAGAGAGTATTTCTTCACCTTTATGGGACAAAATATGACACTGCTCATTATCGAACAAGGCATTCTGACGCCACTGGACCATGAGTGTTTTATTTAATCTAATTACTCTCTTGCAGAAATGTGTTTAAGGAGTCATGAGCCTTCAGGTCCATGGCTAATTAATGAACATCTGTATCCTTTCTCTCTCTCCTCTGTGGCCCAGGATGCTCTGGCAAGCTGTGACGTGAATGGGAATGACCTAGACCCTATGCCCCGTTACGACGCAAGCAATGAGAACAAGTAAGACGCCGGTGGGGTGGCTGGTGTGCGGCCCGTACAGAGCTTTGTTTTCTGCTCTTGCCAAGGGAAATCTTTCCTTGGAAATCTTTGGTAACAAATGATCCCTACTTTGCTGTAAGATAAACAAGTGTCTTTCTGCTAAAGTTTCTGGATACAAAACCGGGTGGTCCCCATGGTAAGAATGGTTGCAGAAAGAATCCAGGGGAATAACTTGAGGATGTGCCTGGGGAATATTGCTCCTCATGTGGTCACTGGCCTGTGACCCACTTGTTTAAGAATAGGGATGCTCAAGGGAGAGGCAAAACAAAGTGTCCCCTGGACTTTACTCTGTCCAGTTCAACATATTGAATTGAATGTTGTACCTGAGGTCTCTGCCAGGGCTTTCTGGTTTGCTTCTTTTTCCTGTCTTCTACTCTGCAGTAATTATATTCTTTACTAACATGCCTGCGATACCTATATGGCTTTTCATGTATGGAGCACATTATCACTCTTATTCTCCAAGGTAAGAGCCCATGTAGCCACATTTACACTTTCCAGTTAGTACAGTAGTTTTTGGAAAGCAAATGAAATGCACAATCATTTCTTGCTTATGATGACCCAGGTATTTTTCAAAGATTAGTAGAATGTTTCTAATCTCTAGATCACATTAAAATTTGGGCTTTTACTTCAAAGTTTTTTCAGGATAATATTGTGATTTAGATACTATCATCTGAATTTTTACTTACCTATTTTTGTTTGGGATCACAAAAGTTATAAAGAGAGGTGTTTTGTTCATTTATTATGTACAGTTTCTACCCTGCATTTTTCCTAAGGGAAAATTTTCTCACCTGGTATTATTTGATTAAGTCGATAAATTTAGATAAAATCATGCAGCCTCGATAATTGTGACTATGCATGGGGTGTTCCCTTCCCCCTTCTTAACCATTTACAAAGAAGCCTTGAAAAAGTTACCGTGAAAAATATGCTATTTGGTAATATTAGCAATTGAATCAATGTTATAAATCAGATTCGGTGGTGAAGGCATTAATATACAAATTGATGTAGATAGAATTTTCCAGAACTTTTGAAACAAAAGAAAGGGCCCTGAAGTAAACTGGATAGTTTTCCATCAAGCCTGGTCATTACTGTCTAGATTACACTGTTTAAAGTTATGATCAATAATTTGAGACAACGTGAGCTAATTTACTTAACCTAATTAGCAAACTAACATGAAACACTGAAAAAGAAACTTGAAGCTTCCATATTTAAAAGGTCACCTGTGATAAATTTCACTCTCTAGTGCAGTGTACTCTAGTGCAACATGCTGCTTCTGCTGCTGCTGCTAAGTCGCGTCAGTCATGTCCGACTCTGTGGGACCCCATAGACGGCAGCCCACCAGGCTCCCCCGTCCCTGGGATTCTCCAGGCAAGAACACTGGAGTGGGTTGCCATTTCCTTCTCCAGTGCATGAAAGTGAAAAGTGAAAGTGAAGTCGCTCAGTCATGTCCGACTCTCTGCGACCCCATGGACTGCAGCCTACCAGGCTCCTCCATCCATGGGATTTTCCAGGCAAGAGCACTGGAGTGGGGTGCCATTGCCTTCTCCCCTAGTGCAACATATACGCTCCTAAAAATACTCGCGCTCTGCAAAGTCTAAAACCACAGAGTAATAGGAAAATGTGGTTGGAGCTCACACTCAGAAACTTCATCAATGACATGCACAGAAAAATGGTAGGCACCTATTAAAAATAATAGCCCAGTTTTATTCATTTTAAGTGATTAAGAAATATATAAAACTAATCAATGTGGCACTTTATCTTATATAAAAACTTTCCCAGCAATCCTTAGATGTGAAGCAAAAAGAAAAAGGCCCAGATAGGTCAAGTGGACAAGGATTAAACAGGTAGTAAGAGATGGAGATGTTAGGAAGCAAAGAATCCAACTCAAGTGGTTTGTTTATAAGCTCTTGCTCTGTATATTATACACAAGGCTAAGTTCTTAAGGTAATGAAAAGGAAAATGATCCAAGTACCTTTCATTTCAATGAGTTGTGACTAGAGATAATTGGTTTCAATAACAGTAAGTTTGAGAGAATGAAAGATTGAATTATTGACCAAAATAGTTTGATAATACAGAGTGCTGAGCTGACCTTTGACATCTTGTCATAAAGAAGGCTAAAAAAAAAAGTGTGTGCCAGTCTGGTACTTCAAAATGGAAAGAATATAATTCAGAGAGCTAGGTTGGGTTCAGAGTCCCTTTCCATCAGTTTTATACTTAATCTGTGGTCTTATCATTATGCAATTAAATTCTAACTAGTTTGTTTATAATTCTGTTGTGACACTGACTTCTTAAGCTGTACTGTTTTATTTTTATACAATTTATAGAAGTTATACTCCATTTACAGTTATTACAAAATATTTATTATGAAGTATTTCCTGTGTTATATAAAACATCTTTGTAGCTTATTTTACACCCAGTAGTTTGAACCTCCCACTCCCCCACCCCTATTCTGCCCCTCCTGTCACTTTATCTTGATTAAGACCTGAAATTGGCTTATAGAAGTGTGTACCCATTGCATCTGCTTCTACTCACATGCTTGCCACTCTGTGTGCAAGAGAAAAAGAGGAAGAAAAAATGAGATAAAGATGAAAATTTTGAAGAAGAGAAAATAGGAAAATAATGAAATAGGCTGGGAGGAAGGAGTACAATTCACTAGAGTGGAGGATACCCTCCAGGATGGTCTTTGGAAGCATGGAAGCTTGCAAGTTATTATGAAGTGGAAGGAGGGTTATTCGAGGTCAGAGAGGAAACAACAGCATCAGATGTAGACACACTGTGTTCCTGAGGTGTGTAGTTCTGTGTGTTTCCTGTATTCCTACGGTGCTCATTGCAACTTGGTATGTTCTCTACATTCACCTAGAGTTTCTGATACAAAACTGTTCATAAACAAATGCAAATTTCACATTATATTCAGATCATTCTGTAATATGTCAATGTTATTGCAAATTTTTGTTTTGTTTTCAAGGCAAGCATTATAGTAGAACTGATTATACCATATCCATTGGCTAAAGTTATCTCATCAACATTTGTGTGTATAGAGAAAAGAGAAACAGGAAAGCTCGAGGAAAGTCAAGATGCAGTTAACACCCAAAGAATCCTTGTACAGAGTGTGAAGGGACAGGGGTGCTGTAGGGGGGAACTGCAAGTGTGTAGTGCCCTGTAGCCAGTTCTGTCTGAATCTAGATGTGGTGAGTTTTGTATCAAAACTATTCTCCTAAGGTGAATCAGTCCTGTGGCTAACGGTGCTGGCCACAAAGTGTGTATGTGAAGACAATTCTTTGAGTGTTGGCTTTGATGGCTTTTTTACTGGCTGTCTTTTAAAAACTGTATCCTTTGTGAGGACACCTTTCAAACTTGGTTGCTTGCCAAGACCTTTGCTCAAGAAGAGTAGCTATCTTCCTGGTCACACTGGTATATCCTCGTGTGTGCTGTTTTGACCCGTTCTAAGTAGTGCTCTTTCGTGTAATGTGGGTATGAGTGTTAGAGGACACAGGCATGTTCTGGATGTGTGCTTAGGTTTGTAGCCTTGACAGTGAAATATGACATTTTCCAGAGTGCAGCACCCGCACTCCGGCCTCTGTTTTATGAAAACCATCAGTCACCTGGGGCATCAGATGGCCCTATCAATCCATGCACATCCAAGACACATGTGTGCATGCTTGGTCGTGTCTGACTCTTTTGCAACCCCATGGACTGTAGCCAGTGAGGCTCCTTTGCCCGTGGAATTTTCTAGGCAGCAGTACTGGAATGGGTTGTCATTTCTTATTCCAGGGGATCTTCCTGATCCAGGGATCGAACCCACGTCTCTTGTGTCTCCTACATTGGCAGGCATATTCTCTATCACTGCCCACTCGGGAAGCTCGCTGCTGCTGCTGCTAAGTCACTTTAGTCATGTCCGACTCTGTGCGAGCCCATAGACAGCAGCCCACCAGGCTCCCCCGTCCCTGGGATTCTCGCGGCAAGAACACTGGAGTGGGTTGCCGTTGCTTTCTCCGGGGAAGCTCACTAGTGCTGCCCAATTTTTCTTGGCTAACCACAAGCATGTATTGGGTTGGCTAAACCCAAATGAACTTTTTGGCCAAATTTAGGCATTTTGGGTTAAAATATCATCTCTGTTCACTAGACCATAATTATAAATATAATTGATGGATCTGTCTTTTAAGAGTGGGTCCTTAGATAATTCTGTATTAGTAAAAGTCACTTGACATCAGAAAATAAAGAGTGGTTTGTAGTTCGAGACTTGACTTTTAGCTTTGGTTCACCCTAATAGCTTTATGGTCTTTCAGTTCAGTCTCTCAGCAAAGTTCAACTCTTTGTGACCTCATGAACCGCAGCACGCCAGGCCTCCCTGTCCATCACCAACTCCCGGAGTCCACCCAAACCCATGTCCATCGAGTTGGTGATGCCATCCAACCATCTCATCCTCTGCCATCCCCTTCTCCTCCTGCCCTCAATCTTTCCCAGCATCAGGGTCTTTTCAAATGAGTCAGCTCTTTGGATCAGGTGGCCAAAATATTAGAGTTTCAGTTTCAGCATCAGTCCTTCCAATGAATATTCAGGACTGATTTGCTTTAGGATTGACGGGTTGAATCTCCTTGCAGTCCAAGGGACTCTCAAGAGTCTTTTCTAAGACTTTAGGCTTAACTATTCTGAGCGTTAGTATTTTTAGAAATCTCTGAAATGGGCATAATAATACTTCCAAAGATTAGCAAGAAAATATGTAAAATAGCAGGCATAGGGCTGACTATATAATAGGTACTAGATAATTATAACTTATTGTAATTATTCAGTTCCTACATCCAGTTCTCAATAAATAATCAGTTAAAATTATAATTGTCTCAAAATACATGTACATATGAACATTATAAATTTCAATTAAGACTTGGAAGCCTTTGTTTATTTCCATGGTTAGAGGTTTAGATGTGCTTTATGATTCTATTGGGGCTGGGAACCATGACTCATTTGGTAGACAGTAAATCTGCTTTTTTGAAAAAATAATATTTATTTATTTGGCTGTGCCGAGTCTTTTCTTCATTGCAGCGTGTGGAATCTTTAGTTGAGGCATGTGGGATCTAGCTCTCTGACCAGTGAATGAACCTGGGCTCCCTATATTGGGAGCACAGAATCTTAGCCACTTGACCACCAGTTAGGAGGAATGTTAATCTAGGGCAGTGCTACTCAGTGTGGTCTGTGGATGGGTGCAGGACCATGAACTATTTGCTGATGGTGAGCATTAGGTAGAGAGTTTGTGTGTGCATGCTCAGTCACTAAGTCATGTGTGACTCCTTTATGACCCCATGGATTGTAACCAGCCAGGCTCCCCTGTCCATGGAATTTCCCAGGCAAGAATACTGGAGTGGGTTGCCATTTCCTTTCCAGGGGATCATCCCAACCCAGGGATTGAACCCATATCTCCTGCATCTCCTGTGTTGACAAGCAGATTCTTTACCACTGAGTCACTTGGGACCACGGAAGTCACCAAATCTGCTTCTCTTTAATTCCATCCAATATTCCATTTCCCTTTACTCAATCACGGTGCCTTAAATTTAAAGTGAAGCTATGGTTTTTCCAGTAGTTATGTATGGATGTGAAAGTTGGACTATAAAGAAAGCTGAGCGCTGAAGAATTGATGCTTTTGAACTGTGGTGTTGGAGAAGACTCTTGAGAGTCCCTTGGACAGCAAAGATATCCAACCAGTCCATCCTAAAGGAACTCAGTCCTGAATATTCACTGGAAGGACTAATGCTGAAGCTGAAACTCCAATACTTTGGCCACCTGATGCGAAGAACTGACTCATTTAAAAAGACCCTGATTCTGGAAAAGATTGAAGGTGGGAGAAGGGGACGACAGAGGATGAGTTGGTTGGATGGCATCACTG
>NW_011494784.1:3276763-3292077 GCF_000754665.1 Bison bison bison
CAATGGACATGAGTTTGAGTAAACTCTGGGAGTTGATGATGGACGGGGAGGCCTCGTGTGCTGCAATCCATGGGAGTCGCAAAGAATCTGACACAACTGAGCAACTGAATTGAACTGAGTGAGGGGGAGGAATTTTTAAACATCACCTGAATGCAGTTGAAGCATATGTTGTGCAAGTACCTTCTCGTTTTACAATCTGACTGGTAGGCTGCAGAGAATATTTGGAATTATTTGACACCTAGCTGTGTGTGTTCATTCATTCAGTGGATAATGATTGAAACACTACCTGTTGAGTGGCTCTGTTACGTGCTTAGGGGATACAATGAGGCAGTAATCTAAGCTACTAACTAATTAGGAAATGACTTAAAATCTGTTACCTGAAGAGTTTTAGTCCTGTTGTGGGCTCTTCCTAACTGTGCTGTGGAGCCTGAGGGTGTGGAGGACTGACTGTACTGTGTCATTTTATGTAAAGGACTTGAGCATCCTTGGAGTTTGGTATCTGCAGGGAGTCCCTGTAACCAATGTCCAGAGGATACCAAGGGACGACTGTACTAACAGACAATGTACCCTCAAAACTATATGCAAATCATCTGTCTCAGATTTACCTGATTACATTTCTAGCACTGAAGCTTTGGGGTAAAGAAAATCACCTCTGAAGTAAAAAAAGTTATCAAAGTCCTTTTCTTATCACTTTTTTCAAGTCCCCAAACAGTGGTGTGTCAAACCTAAATAACAGATACTAACGAAATAGCATGGTTGAGAGAGACCATTAAACCTGTTCTCCCATTTCACTTTCCCTCCATTCATATTAACTTGCAGAATAAAGCTGACTGCATTGTTCTAGGCTTAAAATAGAAAATGCCTCCCTGTAAATGAAACAGTCTCCTGGCATTTCATGCCACTACTCCCATTTCTGATAAATGAATTATGGATGTCTGAGTTAGATTTTTCCTTCCCTAGGTTGCTTCTTTTTAAATGTTCCCTCTGCTGAAGAGTCATAGCAACATATTTAGTGGGAGATGAGACCACACGTTGAATCTTGAATATGTGCTTTGTGAGCCCAGAATCTAATTTCCTTTCAAAACAAACCAATGCATAGGTTAAAGACTCATTTTCCAAAAGGAATGGAGTTTTCATCTTTGTCCCATATCTCTATTCCCAGGAAGGTTTAGCCAGGGTGGATGGAAGTACATTTCTTCTGGTTCTCTAGTGTCATTTTCACACATCATTTCTGGTTTTAAGAATGTCACCGTGTTGTGTGGCCTTTGCGTTCTCATCCCTGCAGATGAGGACTGTTGTCAGGAGATGGTATTCAAAAGCAGACCTGGTGAAGGTAGGCCGTGCTGTCTACCGTTACAGCAAGTATTTTATCTCGGCACTGGAGAGAAGACCACACTTGAAATCTACAATCTTAGCCTGTAGAAGCATCATTTCTTGATACCCAGGATTTAGCCACACATGTTCAGATAAAATTATCCTGTAGCTAAGTAGGTCAGACAAAAAGACCAAAAGAAGTGGGGCCATTAACAGAGGCTGATTGGTTTTTTTCCAAATATTTTTGAAAAATTTCCTCTCATCCTTTCACAGAATAACACTGTGATATACTCCTATGTAGGATTCCCTGGTAGCTCAGCTGGTAAAGAATCCACCTGCAATGCAGGAGGCCCCAGTTTGATTCCTGGATCAGGATGATCCGCTGGAGAAGGGATAAGCTACCCACTCAGTATTCTTGGGCTTCCCTGGTGCCTCAGCTGGTAAAGAATCTGCCTGCAATGCGGGAGACCTGGATTCGATCTCTGGGCTGGGAAGATCCCTAGAGAAGGGAACAGCTACCCACTCCAGCATTCTGACCTGGAGAATTCCATGGACTGTACAGTCCATGGGGTTGCAAAGAGTCAGACACGACTAAGAAACTTTCACTTTCATACTTCTATATGGAGAAGGAAATGGCAACCCGTTCCAATATTCTTGCCTGGGAAAGCCCATGGACAGAGGAGACTGGTAGGCTACAGTCTATGGGGTCACAAAAGAGTCAGACATGACTTAGAAACTAAACAACAAAAATCACAACAATCCTACTGTATACTTGATCAATGATTAGCACATGAATTTAAGTAAGTGAAGTTGCTCAGTTGTGTCCGACTGTTTGCAGCCCCATGGACTATAGCCTACCAGGCTCCTCCATCTATGGGATTTTCCAAGCAAGAATACTGAAGTGGGTTGCCATTTCCTTCTCCAGGAATTTATGTAAAGTTGACTACAAATGTACATACCAGAGTCCAAATGTGTTCAAAAGAGATGGTTGTGAAAAATAACCTTGATACTTTCCGTATACGTCTATAGATTTTTTGTCCATGAGAGAACCTAAAACAAACATTGTATAAAATTTGTTTCTATCACATAGGTTCATGATGCAGTATGTTGAAATAAGTAACATTTGGGACCATCTTCTAGATTCTGGGAAGTGGTCCATGTCTGGGGCCTCACAGAAAACTGATTAACAGTAGGAAAAGTCTGCTCTCAGGCCAGAAGCCAGCCTTCCTGTCCCTTCCCTCACCAGCCATTAGTCACAAGTCCTGACCATCCTCACCATTTAAGTCCCCCTCTTTATAGCTCTCCAAAGACCGATGCTCGTCTCCCCTGTCCGTCATCCACACTAGCCTTCTGTTAGTCTAATCCCTTCTTCTCACCTGCATCCTTGGAAAATCTCCTAGATGGTCTCCCTGTCTCCAGTCTCACCTCATCCTGCTGCTCGAGTGGTATTTTAGAACCAAAATAAGAATACTAAAAAATCTTTTAGATATTCAATCAAAGATAGTATTAGTCACTCAGTCACGTCCGACTCTTTGTGACCCCATGGACTGTGGCCCACTAGGTTCCTCTGTCCGTGGAATTCTCCAAGCAAGAATACTGGAGTGGTTAGCCGTTCCTTTCTCCAGGGGATCTTCTCGACTCAGGGAATCTAACCAGGTGTCCTACTTTGCAGGCAGGTTCTTTACCATCTGAGCCGTCAGGGAGATTTAATACCTTGAAATTTTATTGAAATGCAAGATCCTTCCTGACCCGCCTCTTCCCTCATTATTAAGTCTGTTCTGCTTTGTGTGCCCACCCCTCCCCCCACTTTAACCCTGCAGGACTTGCACAGTTCCCTGAAGCGCCACACTCTTTCAGCCTTCCACCATCTGCATCCGTGTAATTCCTCCTTTCCCTTCCATTCGCATCACTTCTCCTGGGAAGCCTTCTCTCACCTCCTGCATCCGAGTTGGATGCCCTCCAGTGAATTTTCACAGCATCTGTGAACTTACTTCTTTTAGTGAATAAAACCTTTGCTATTGTAAATGGGGTCACACATACCAAGATAGGGAATAGAGAGGCAAAAACAGATTCTGAGATGAGTTCCAATGTTTGGGATATGAAATGTCTGTTTGGTCCTACAAAAGTTGCAAAAGTATCAACCTTGACTGGCTCATCTAGATGAATTAGCAAAATGTATCCCAAAGTAGTAACTATTAAAGGGTGTTATATATAATGAACCTTGTGTTGGATAGTTTTTACCCTCCACCCAGAAAGCTGACCTCTGAGGACTGCATTAAGGGACTCCCTGGCCCTCTGGCTTTCCACTGGGTTTGGCCAGTGGAACATTCAAGCAAGACATCAGTGGGATGCAGAAGAGTAAAGAAAGGGTATTTACTTTCTGCTCCCTCCTTGCCGAGCCCTTGGGGGTTAGCTGTGTCCCAGATGATCATATTTCCCCTTAGGTGGCCCTAAGGCTGACTTCCCAGTGTTGCTAGTCTAGAATGTTGTATTCTTCCTCATTGATTTTCCCAAATCCTGTCTGCTTCTCTATATAAGTCCCTTGAATATACTTTTTAACAGTAAGATATAAGTCCCTGGAATAAATTTTTATACCCAATATTAAAGAGCTCAGATACCTCTAAGAAAGAAAATAACTACGCCTGTAAGAGTTGTCTTGGTGGCTGTTTATTTATTCTTTAATGAGAGCTGAGTAAATACAGAAAGTGGTTGTCTAACCTCAAATTCCTGTAAGCCTAACACCTGAAGTGTATTTCTTTAATAAACTACAGTATGAATGATTCCAGGGCTCATGCTGCTGCTACTGCTAAGTCGCTTCAGTCGTGTCCGACTCTGAACGACCCCATAGATGGCCACGCACCAGGCTCCCCCATTGCTGGGATTCTCCAGGAAAGAACACTGGAGTGGGTTGCCATTTCCTTCTCCAATGCATGAAAGTGAAAAGTGAAAGTGAAGTCACTCAGTCGTGTCCGACTCTTAGCGACCCCATGGACTGCAGCCCACCAGGCTCCTCTGTCCATGGGATTTTCCAGGCAAGAGTACTGGAGTGGGGTGCCATTGCCTTCTCCAGGGCTCATAAGCATGATTAAACGGCACAGTTTTCAGGCCCTTTGTTCCCTCTGTCGGTTTCAGTGTGTTCTCTTCAAGGACTTGGGGACATAGTTTCTTGGGGCTCACAGTACCAGTTCTGATAAAGGGTCTGATTGATGCTATAGGTTACAATGAAGTTTGGGTTTGATTTATGCTAAACAGTGCACTATTGACATGAATAATTGATAGTGGCTTCCATTTAAATTTCTTATTTAAAAAACAAACTCACAAATTCCTAAAGCCTCTAAAGCAGATGGAAATTGCAGTAAGAGAAAGACATAAGTATCCTTTTTAAATAATGGATTAAGCATTTGAGCAGGGTTTCCAGACAGGTATATTTATTTATCTTTCTCTTTTCATCTTCTCCTGTAACCTCCACCTTGGCTCCTTCTATTTCTCTTGTTTCCTTATATCCAGAAATATGTACAGTTGAGAGCACAGAGACCTTGAGAGGTCAGTGCTAGCACTGTGTTATTTGTATTATTATTACAGAGAGGTGGACAAGGCGTCCAGCACCATTCATGTGTGATCAGCCAGTGTCCACAGGCTGAGCAGGAAACAAACTGAAGAGAAAAGCACTGTTGTTTTGTTTATTTCACTCTGTATATAGATCCCTGAAGAAAAATATGCTGAAAATATAATCAAACTGCAAACTAAGGGCTTATTTTAGTATTAAGATATTATTAATATTTAGATATTGGTTGCTTTCTTATTCAAATAAAATGCCTTCTAAGATAAGGGACTGAAGTTAGAATTTTGTTTCTACAAGCTAGAAGAGATGTTATGATGTTTTTGTTTTAGCAATTCAGTTAATTACAGTAGAAGCCTGTTGTTCCAGTGTACTGAAGATAAATAAATGTGTGTGTGTGTGTGTGTGTGTAATATCCATGTAGCTGTCCTTTTCCATTATAATCCTTAATAAAAGATAGAGAGGTAGAAAATATGTCTTAGATCAGGACATACATGCTGATTTCTCTTCTCATAAAATAGGTCACTAAAGAATGCAAGGTGATAGAAAGAAAACGGTCCTGATTTTGGGTGAGACCTGGTTAACAGTCTCCACCTTGCTGTTCATTTTTTGACTTTGGGGAGAAGCGTTCTTGGCAAAGCCCCCCCCCCCGCCACATCAATATCTTTGTGACCCTGTTTGACTTAAACAAAAACAAATAATCTATATGTCTGTGGGGTTGCTACTCAGCTGCATTTGAATGCAGTGTAAACAGCTGCTAATACAGTGAGCACATCAGTGGGTCCTCTCATCTACTGCTCACAACAACCCACTGTCAGAGACAGAGACTGGAGAGGTGAATTAAAGTGGCTATTGTCACCATGTGGCAGAATCGCAATTTGAGCTCATTTGTTCCCATGCCATCTATTCACCTGCATAGTTAATTAACCTGTGGTCAAGTAGATGAGAAATTAATTCCTATGCTGATCACATGCTTCAGTAAGTTTACTACCTTGAAAGAACTGCAATTACCAGAATGCCTTACTGCTGTATTCAGGAAAGAACCAAGAGCCTGGCTTTACCAAGTGCTGGTGCTTAGAGCCTTGCTTCTCCAGAGAGAGGAGGTTGGTCCACAAAGATTGCCAACACCTTGCGTACCCATGACTTTGACCAAATAACAAAAAATCCTTTATTACAGAGAATGACTGTACAGGTCTGACCTCACAGTGGCATTTATTCTGTGGAAATCAATGAAGGCCACCCAAATGATACTCCGAAAAGCTTTATAGATTTTGGTTTTTCTTTTTAAAGGATGGCTTCAGCTATGGTCTGATCAGAGGGTGCCATGTGGAAGTTAGAGCTTGGGTCTCTGCTCTTAAATAATTCTACTAGTATATATTAATAGCTTTTAAATTTTTTGAATGATTATCAGGTTGGTCATATTGTTAATGTAAATAAATGTTTTGGTAAACTATATAAAATTGCCACAGATATGGATTCTGTTAATATTATTAAGGGTGATAAAAGAGTAATAAGATTTTAGTCTGATTCTCAGGTGGCAGGTAGTTAATTTTCTCTGTATGGATATAGGGACTGTTTGAAGTTGGAATCACAAAACCTAAGAGACACTTTCCCAATGTTTTTACACGTAATTGACAGCCCTTGAGAGTGCTCTGAAAATGTGGGTTGTGAAAGAATCTCTTTAGGAGGAAGAAAATGAGACCAATAAGAGCCAGTGGGAATCAGAAACCTTCTCCTGCGTGGAGAAGGTTTAGGGTACAGAAGGTATAGGGTCTTAAAGATGTGTCCTGCTTTGGAAAATTGTGAATTATCTTGCCTATAGAACACCTAAAATAACTTGAATAAATTGAGAAAAACAGTTGACTACTCGTGATTTTCCAGCAGATTTCCCTGAATTCCCACTTTCTCTGCCTCATGTTCTCATCACAAGCTGCCATCTCATGAATTTCAGAAAAGACTGACCTTTGCTAGAAGAGTTTACCTCTTCCATTTTTAGATATCCTTACACCATCTGCATATCATTTACATATGCTAGTAAATGCATTTAAATTTGCATGAATTGCAGATAAAGTACCTATGGCTAGATCCTGGGCTGAGAGTAGCTGACTACTAAAGATTTTGTATGACCTTTATTCTCTTGGTTGATTTTCCCTCTTTCTGAGGTTGAGTCTCACTCACTTACCTCCCTCATATACCTGCCCTGATTACCAAATATAGACTTTTATTTTCTCCCCAACCCTCTAGCATCTCCCCTCCTCATATCACAGATCTCTCTCTTCCTCCAACCTCCCCCACCCCGCCCCCACCCCATTCTGGTTGCTTAACCTTCCCATAGGCTCTGGCATTATATTGCCATTATGCAGAAGAATGCATTTGTCACTCACAATCTCCCAGTCTTGGCACCAGTTTATATAGTTTGTACTGGGTGAATCTGGCTAGAACTTGAGTGATTCAAGCAGTTTTAACTGTGACTTGTGTTGTTAATTTCATTGGCTGAAATTCACAATTTTCATACAATTGATACAATTTACATTCATACAACATTCATACAATTCATACAATTTAATTCCTTCCTAAAGGAACGACAGATCCCTTTCATGCTTCTCAAAGGAAAAAGGAATATTTGAAACAAAAATCCTTGATTATTTTTTTCTTTCTCTTATCCACCCATCTCACACATCATGTAAGTAGTGTTGTGGGAGACTGGATAATGGAGCATCTGAGAAAGAACTGGAATTTGAATGGAAAAGAATTAGAGGTCTTGATTTGATTGAAATTTAATTCAAAGGGAGCAAAAGGAGTCCCTAAGTGAAGGACAGTCTCAGAAGTAGCTCCATGAACAACCATGCATTTGCCTCATCTCATCTGCACTTTGAAGTATTACCATTTACGGGACAATAGAGGCCCCAGTATTGATGCTTTTGAACTGTGGTGTTGGAGAAGACTCTTGAGAGTCCCTTGGACTGAAAGGAGATCCAACCAACCCATTCTGAAGGAGATCAGCCCTGGGATTTCTTTGGAAGGAATGATGCTAAAGCTGAAACTCCAGTACTTTGGCCATCTCATGCGAAGAGTTGACCCATTGGAAAAGACTGATGCTGGAAGGGATTGGGGGCAGGAGGAGAAGGGGACGACAGAGGATGAGATGGCTGGCAGGCATCACTGACTCGATGGACGTGAGTCTGAGTGAACTCCGGGAATTGGTGATGGACAGGGAGGCCTGGTGTGCTGCGATTCATGGGGTCGCAAAGAGTCGGACACGACTGAGCGACTAATCTGATCTGATCTGAGAGGCCCCAGTTATTGTGGCAGTAGTTGTCCCTGATACAGAGGTGCCATAGCAACTGTGGCTTAATTTTTCAGTGCACTGAATTTGTATCAAATTGCTCTACAGAGAGTAATGCTGGTGACATTATAATTGTAGAACCACATTCTACAACATGGAAGTATGGAGACGAGACCCATTTTGCTGGTGTTCATTCATGTTTAAGAGTGTTTATTCATATTTGTTGAAATGTTTGTAACTCAAATGCGAATCTGAGCAATTATTCAGGTATGCCATTACAAGTTATATAGATATTCTTTTTTTCAGATTTTATGATCGTATGTACTGTTTTTATATCAGTTGATGCCATTTATTATCATCCAATTTTCTAATAATGTTTCTATGAGCTTCTGTTAGAATCTCCATTGTAAAACTTATTTCAACTGGAAGGTCTACTAACCCTTGTTTAATTCATCTTGGTTGAAACAAAATACCCACAGCAACTTCATATCTGTTAATGTTCTTCCCTTGTTTCTTATTAGGGAAATGTTTTTTCTGATGCTCAGAAAATAGACTTTGTTAGAACAATGGTACTCATCTTAAATTCACATGTTTTTAAATGCAGAAGCTTCTGAAATCTTTATGAATATAATACACATAGATTCCCCACACATGTATTTGTAGTAAGCCAGGACAATGTGAATGGAGGAGGGAGGCCCAAGTAACTGTTAGATAAGTTGCTAAATAAAATTGAATGATCCTTTTGTACACTGAGAGGATGTTTTGAGCCATACCCTCCAAAAGCTGTGCTGATACATGGACAAACACTACATGTTGTTCATACTTGAAAATTCACGGCTAAGTAATTATAATTTTTGAAGCCCAGTATATACAACCTGCTTATTTGGTTTTCCTGTGAACAGTTCTATAGCTTTGATGAGCTTGGTACATGATTTACGTGGGGGAGCAGGGAACAACTTTGTCCTGTAAAGAAACCTTGGCTGTTTTTCCCTTGGGCTATAAACTCAGCAAAGTCTAAATAGAGTTCATCAGGGTCAGTATATGTTTTCCAAGAGGGATAAGAAAAAAGAACAGATTTTCTGATTCCCTCACCTGGCATTAGTCCTTCCAAGACATTTCAGATTTCATCTTCTCAAATACAGAGGCACCATCTACCAAGGATAATAATTTATTTAGAACTTTACAGTTCACAAAGCATTTTTACATAATTCTCTGACTTGTAAAAATTCATATCAGATAGGTAGTAGGTGGTGTTTTGGGCCCCCAGTGTCTGTGTTGTTTTTTATGTGTAAGGAATGTTCTGTCTTTTGAATCTTGATGGAGAGCCAAGACTTCTCTCCAGTATAGTGGCTAGAATTGCCAGATTCAATAGTGACTTGCTCATCCTCCCCTGCTCTAGTCTTGGTCAGGGGCCATGTAGTCTAGATGCTAAAGATCAGTAGCACATGTGCAAGCTGGCAAAAGAAAAGGCCAAGTAAGCTCTCCCTCACTTGTGTTCTTTCTGCGCAGCCCCTCTTTCTCCCAGCAGGTCCTTCCTCATGGAACAGCCAGGTGTTTTTCTTGATCCTTCGCCTCCATCTTGTTAATTCTGTGCTCCCAACCATTCTGATTCTCAGCTTCACAGTGGCTTTTGAACAAACTGCTTTTCTGCTCAACTCAGTTGCAGCAAAGAAACTGAAATGAAGTAACACTGGTGTCCCTGTTTTTCCAGGGGGGGAAAATACAATTCAAGGCAGGTTCACATAGCTTATGAAAGTGAATCTTCCAAATTTGTGCTCTTTGTATCACTTCATGCACTTTAATTTGGAACATGATACTAGGTGCTATTTTTGAATACAGTGTTGATAAATAATGAGCACTTTTAGTTCGTGGCAGTAATTGTAGTTATTTTTAAGAATCTAGTGCTTATATTATGACATATAGTTTCATTCAGAAAAGACCTTCTGAATACTTACTAGGAGAATAGCACTTAAAAATCGAACTAGTGATATACTTAGAGTATGTAGAAATTTAAGATTTAATCCACCGTTTAACTAATACAGTGATCGGTTACTAAACTGATACAGTAAAAACAAGCCATTAGGCAAGATGCAGTTTGGAGACATTTTGTTTTTTGTGTTTCATGGAAGCCTGGAGTCTGTTGATCAATCTTAATAGGCTCTCTGTCAGTCAGGAGGCTGTGTGGAATGGGTGTAGTTCCTTCTTCCTCAACTAAACCACTCTCCTTTTTAAAAACCTCATTAAAATCTATTTTACTGGTAGTTTTACTCCTAAAAGGAGAAGGCAATGGAAACCCACTCCAGTACTCTTGCCTGGAAAATCCCATGGGTGGATGAACCTGGTAGGCTGCAGTCCATGGGGTCGCTAAGAGTTGGACACGACTGAAGCGACTTAGCAGTAGCAGTTACTCCTAAAGGGCTTCCCTGGTGGCTCAGAGGTAAAGAATCCACCTGCCAATGCAGGAGACACAGGTTCGATCTCCCCTGGAGAAGGAAATGGCAAGCCACTCCAGTATTCTTGCCTGGGAAATCCCATGGACAGAGGAACCTGATGAGCTGCAGTCCATGGATTGGCAAAAGAGTGGGAACAACAACATTCCTCCTAAAATCAGATTTGAAATAAAGAGTTCTGTTTATACAGAACCAAATAAGCCATTGTAAATCAGTGCTACAGACCAGAGAAATAAGGTTTAGAAGAGCTGTCACTGGAGGTAGGTAGACATTATAGTGAAGTCTTCTGGAGCTGTGGCATTTGACCTGAGTCTTGAAAAATGACTGATGAGAGGGAATAATCATTACAAAGAGAATGTGTGGTGGCTGGAAGTGCCTTGGTATCAGTGAGCTCCTTGCAAGCTTTGAAATAAAAAGCATCTTCCTGTTTACCCATTTTGGTTTTTTCTTTTTTGTTAAGAGAAGTCATAAATTTCTTATTTTTCCTAGAGCCTCTTATCTAAATTACAAATCTGAACATGTTTTTACTCTTTCTTCAAGCCCTTTGTGACCAAGTCCAAACTCTTTAGATATATGCAAAGAATTCATAATGTGTCCTCTATTTTTAACTTATATTGCATTATACTCTAGTTTTAACTAAATTTTTTTTACAGCTCTCTGAAAACAGCATGCTTCACTTGTGTTGGACACTGGTGAATAATAGACATGCAATAAGTGATTATCATTCTGCCATGCTTTGTAGTTGTTAACTATAAGGTGTAATCTTGATATGCATTATAATTATTACTAATTTAACACAAATGAAAGCTGAGTTTCCCTATATCTCTGCTCTGTGGCAAGATCATTGCCCTTTTTTTTCCTTGAGAAAACCAGAGGAGGAAAAAAGACCATGAAATGTGGTGAAGAATTTAAAACCAGTGTCAGAAATAAAAGATTTAAATTTATTGTAATCCGTCCTTATTCTAATATTCTAAGTTATTGAGTAAATTGCCCTAACAGCCATTTTTGTTTCTATTGGTCTTTATCGTTCAGTTGCTAAGTCCTGTCCTACTTTTTGTGACCCCATTAACCCCAAGCATGCCAGGTTTCCCTATCTTTCACTATCTCCTGGAGTTTGCTCAGACTCATGTCCATTGAGTCAGTGATGCCATCCAACCATCTCGTCCTATGTCATCCCCTTCTCTTCCTGCCCTCAATCTTCTCCTGCCTTAAGTGACTATAAATAACTAACAGTTTCAGTAACAGGAGGAAATCTTCCCTTTATATGCATACTTGTTAGTGTTTTCCTTAGATAAAATTAAGGAGCTTCATTTCAACTCTGAATAGCAGAGTAAAATTTACATGGAAAGAAAATATTGCAAGTTATGTGGAACCATGTTCATTAATATCACTTGATCATTAATTCTTAGCCATCAGAAAAATTATAAATTAATTAAACTTTTATTTAAGTTTTTTTTTTTTTTCTTTCAGATATTATGTCCTGGCTTTTCTTTAAACAGGGAGTTAAATCAAGTAGTATAAGCCTAAAAAATTGTTTTCACAGAGTAATTTTAGTATGAAATGGTAAAAATAGACTGTGTACATTTATTACTGATTGATGGAACTTTTGAGGTAATTCCTTTAGAGATTTGAAATCTAGTGAAAATCTATCTTTCCATCTCATTACACTTAAATATCCTTCTTTTTATTGTGTTCTCATATATTAACTACAATGTTGATATTAAAAATTAAGGTCAAACTGCTTAAATATTTAGCATACCTTGGAAAGAAGCAAATCAGAAATAATTGGACCAACTTAAGGAACAGCTTCAGATTTAGAATTTAGCTGAAAAATTGAAAATAATAATCATACATGAGTTCTTCATACTCAAAAAATAATAATGATTGAGGTCAGACATTTCCAATTATGTTTATATTTTACTGATATGAGGAGATTAGAATTAATCTAGAGATTAGGAATTAAGACATGGTGATGTTTTTGAACTAGGAATACAAGCTGGAATTAGGGAATGGTGTCTGAGCAGTGTGACTGTGATTGTAAAAGTCTGACATGGGGAGACACGCTAAATGGTTATAGGAATAACTTGGGACAAATCTTTTTGCCACTGGGGGACTTAATTTTCTCTTATATATAAAATGGAGACAAAAATAGCTCCTTGAAGTTTGCTGTGAGAATTACAGATAATGCATTCTTAATGTTCAGGATACTATAAGCCCTACTAGCCCATGTGATAATGCAGGGTATTAGCACTGCTTTAGAGGTTTTATCATCAGGAACACTTAGCAATGTAGCTGTGAATGAAATGAATCACTGACACACATTTCCTCCTATTTCTCCAGGGGAAATCACTTCTACCCAGTTTGGAATGTTTATATTCTAAAAGTGGAAACAGTGGGAGTGGTATATGGATTTTAGTGGGACCGGGGGAGGGTGCAAGTCAAATTCTCTTGGAAAAACTAAATGGATCCCAGAGCTTAAGGAGTTCATCTACACTCTGTAACAATTGGTTGTTTCAAGAGTCTTTTCAAAGTCAGATTTTCATAGTCAAGTGTCAATAAAATATTGAATATCACTTCTGAATCTGTTCAAGAAAACTGATCAGAGTCAAGCCATTCTATGGAAATTACCACATTTCTTGCCTCATGCATTTGCTCAGAGGACATGGAAGAAGAGGAACATGATCATAAATTTTGAAAGGCATTCTTGAAAGTGAAAGTGAAATGTGAAAGTGAAGTTGCTCAGTCATGTCCGACTCTTTGCGACCCCATAGACTGTAGCCTACCAGGCTCCTCTGTCCATGGGATTTTCCAGGCAATAGTACTGGAGTGGGTTGCCTTAGGTTTACTTAATTGCTATAAGTTTATTTTGATTTTTAAAAAAAACCTTAAAAGATCATTTAATTTTGCATTTTATTAAATGATTTATTTATTGGATTTACAGCAATCTTTCCTTCAAAGAATGACCCAAAAAACTCCTATGGATACAATCATTACTGTGATTATGAAAAGAATTATGACAAAACAGTGGTGAACACGCATCTCAGTGTGTTCCTAAGATTACAATATGCTCTCCATCCCAAGGCAAGAGAAAAGTTTTAAAACAGTGATTATTTCAACATTCTTGTTCAAAAATTTGATCTACCTTGTTTTCACCAGTTGGTGACTAGTTTCCATGGAAATGGAAATGGAATAAGCATTCCTCGTTTTAGATTCTCAGCTGCCCCATGCCAACTGAGAGCTGTAAATGCCATTTGGTTAACAGCAAGGATCCAGAATTCTTCCATTTTAAAGTGGCAGAGAGAGAGGAATAGAAAATGTTTGCCAAGTCATTTTGCTTTTCTCCCTTTGAAAAGGACACAGTTTTATGATTGTCTGAGCTATTGACTGATGGTTATCGAACACATACTATGCCCAAGAGTGCCTCTTCTGACTAATCTGTTTAAATCTCTTTTCCACCCTTCACAAAGTTTCTTACCTCATTGAGATTTAACTGGCCTGTGATTGCCTTCCTGGTTGTCCACCTGCTGTCCCAGTGATGGTCACTGAACAGAAAAATGTTGTCAGAAATGTTGGAAAGAGACAGTTTAGTGATTTCACTAAACTGAGTGATTTCACTAAACTTAGTGATTTCACTGAGTCTTGAAGGGGAAAAAAAAAATCTGTTGAAGAAGGGAGTACATGGGGGCAAGTTAGAAAATGATCACTCTTGAGAGAATGTTTGTTAATTTTGCCACAAAGATTTCCTATTTCTGAGATTGTCACCTCCAGTTGCTACATTTTCTAAAACTATTATGTAGGGAAGATAATGAAGAATACTATAAATAAATGCTTTAACCCCGAATATCTTTCTCAATATAGTTGTTTTCTTTTATCTTGGTTTTTTTTTTTTTTTTGAGTCTAAAGAGTTGAATAGATCTGAATGCTGGAAAAGAACCTAGTAGTAGCATTAACACATGCTGTTTTCTTTTATATTCTAAGATGTTTAGATACTAGACCAAGAAGTTCTTAAATATCACCCAGTGGAGTTCTATGAACTCACTTCTTGTGGGACATAAAGAGTGTCACAGTGTCTAATTTTAATAAAGAAAACCAGACATAATAACATCCAGCCACAGACCTTCCCTGTGTCTGTCAGTGTGGTCTCACACCTAAGCCAAAGCAAGTAATGTGTGAACTGAGGAAATAAGAACCTCACCCCAAACTTAAGAAACTGCATGACTGCTTCAAGGGAAATCTTACTGTTCCTGATCATGCGATTTAGGGCCTGACATTTTCTATTATCACATTGTGTTCATGGGGGAGTAGCCTTCTCATGATTATTTTGGTGTAAACAGCTTGTGTATTCCAGTGACAAGAAAAAAGCACTTAGGCTATGGAAAGGGACTTCATAGAATATAGAGTGAAGGTCAAGATAACAAGCCAATTCTGGCATGGCAGTGACTCAAACTCTGTGAGTGCTTCTGCACTCTCAAGAGAGGAGAGCAAGTTCCTTACTCTCTTACTTAATCAACAGCCTTCCTGGTTTAGAGAAGCTGTGCATGAGGGACTTATTACTGAAATAAATGGGTGTTGGGAGGAGAAAACATTAAAAATGAATCCCCTTAAATTGGGGCCAGAGTCTTGTAATGAACGATACAAATGGTGTTTTATTTTAAACAATAAAACTAAAATGATGAAAATACATGTAGTTTATTATCTAGCAGAA
>NW_011494784.1:3292177-3300829 GCF_000754665.1 Bison bison bison
GCAGCTATAGCCATTCTTACATCAAACAAAAATGAATCATGTTTAAAGTTGTAGTTTTTATGTAATATTACGAAATTTGAATTTTAGTAGAGTAATAAACAGACTCAGTTTATAAAAATCTTTATCGGTTTTTCCAAGGGCCATTTGGAATCATTTTATTGACAAATCATTCTCATTTAAAGCCACTGTCACGTCGCCAGCCTTGTTCCAGTTTCACTAAATCTCACTCTTCTGGATCCTCTTTCAACAAAAGCTTTCAGAGTGATTAAAGCTATTCTCGAATATTATTTTCATTGATTGTATGAAATCCTGTGTCTTTTGCAAGTTCATTAGGCAGTTGTTTGCTTGCTTTGCCTTGTATTGTTTGCCTTTTATATTTACGCAGAGATAAAAATTTCTAGCACTGAAAAGGGTGGGGCTGCTTGAGTCCACAGTGATTTTGTTAGAGGTAGGATCATTCGTGAATATCATTTTTACTTGCTTAGTTAGGAATCCTAATCATTATGATACCCAATTTAAAAAGAACCTGTGGGCAGTGATCCAAATAGCTTCAAAGGTGTACTTGTGAGCGTTCCTCTCAGAAAAAGTTTCAAGTCATCATGACTTTATTGGCTCTGCTGAGTGTGTGTGCCCCTGAAGATAGATACATGTTTTTTCACAAATTGATTATGCATTTGCTGTTGTGGAAACACTAGGACTTGATGTCAGGAGATCTGGTTTCAAGTTCTTTTGCAGTAAACTGGCTGGATTACCTTGGTGAAGTCACTTAGCCCATAGCAATCTCCATTTCCTTCGCTATAAGAGAGATAAAAGTACATGCAGTGCAAGATTATCAGAGAGATCAAATTAAATTAAATTTATGAGAATTTAGGTGAAATTATCTAATAATAAATAAATGAACCTTACCGTTTGTTGATTTGATGTCTAAACTGCAAATTACATTAAGCATTCTTTCAAATGGAAATTAACCATTGGATATGAATGATACATAATAGCTATTGAGTTGATGAATTTATATTTAAAAATATTCAGTATTAGTATCAAATCATAGGAAGGGGAGATAGAAAACATAGAAGCATGTGTTTTTGGTTACCAAAAAGACATAAATGGCTATGGCTGTATTTACCCTGCATACCTAGAAACCAGAAATTTATCAAACTGTACAATGCAGGTAAATCTGTTAATTTTCTAGCTAAAAATATTTTTTACATTTTCAAAGGGTTAAAAAAAAAAAAAAAAGGATATGTGACAGAGACTTCATGTGGCCCTATAAAGCCTGAGATATTTACTATTTGGCCCATTACAGAAAATGTTTGCCAACCCCTGCTCATAAACTCATGCAAATACCATAACAGAGACCCATTCCTTATGTTGTTTCTAAATGAAGTATTATTTCTGTGCTAAAATGCTGAACTGATAATTAGGAATTATGATAAATTATATGTTTTGGAGGGAGGCCTTCCTTAATTGTTGGTGTCATACCTCCATAATGTTGAGAACATTCCAATATGTAAGGAAATGATTCTGATGGACTCTACAGAGACAACCAAGAATAGCTGTCAATAAACAGAAGGGCTGGCAGGTGCTTGGTGGAGCTGAGCTGAAGTGAGGATCACCCAGTGAATAGAGGTGTTTGAGTTACTCATCTATACTTTAGGACCTCTTTCTCGAGTTCAGAGGGACCCTGGGACTAAGCGCCACCCAGCTCCTTAGACCTCGGGGCCACGGTTTACCTCCTGTATTGCAAACAATCGGGGTTCTGTAATAGTCACCTATTTTAGATGATTATTCCCTGAAAAGTACAACTCACATCTTTAAAAGTGTTTTGACAGTTCATTCATGATATTGAAGCAGTTTCAAGCAAATTGAAGTCAAGTGTTTATAAGATCACATTTCTTCATCAGTCAATCGTTAACAGATTTTTGAACAAAACAAATATTTTTAGCCTATTTCACAATGTATGTACCACTGAATGTATCACTGAAAGATATCTTTACCTGAATATTTTAGCTAAAGCAAATAGAAGCAGAATGTTAAATAGTTTACTGCTAAATGAACAGAGACTTGTGAATTATTACCTATTATTCAGGATTTCTAAGCCAACAGAATTCATTGAAAATACATTATATCATGGCTACTTTTCCCACTATTTGAATCCTTAGTGACTAATACATTCCGTAGGATGTATTAGGTACTCAATAAATATTTGCTGAATGAATGACACAGAAAAGTTAATTAATTATGAACCAGGACATGGGAGTTGTCTCAATACACACATTTAACTAGGTCATTATAATATTTATAAAATGAGAATTTACCTATATACAGGACCATGGGTAAAATTGAAGTATTCTCTGTGTAAGGTACATTCTAGCATCCTGGTCTCTTATTTTTGCTACTTTAGAAATATTTATATGAAGTGGTTTTCAGTATACATTTGTAGAATAGAAGTATGTATGGAAAGAAATAGACCAGAAAAATCAAAATTATAATTTGATACAGGTCATTATTTCTTTCATTATCTTTATAGATCTTTTTCCAGTCTCCTGGTATACATACTCAATATATTCTTCATATTTCATGCTTTCATGAGTTCTAATTATGAAATTTTCTTATAATTATGAGGATGCAGAATTACAGGAAAAATCAGTTCAGGTGTAAGGAAGAGTTGTTTAGGCTGCATACCAAGCATTTTCATAAACACCAACCTGAAGTCAGAACTCTTGGAGCCGAAATTTCTGTAACACCTTATACATAAACCTTGATTAGTGTGTACCTCAATAATTGGTAATTATTTGCATACATCTTACAACACCCCTGTCAGTGATCTTAGTTCATTGGTTAGTTGAAATCACAGGACTCTTTAGGCCACAAGTGGTAATTAGATGGATAGAAATACGTTTTAGTAAGACAGTATCGGCTACATTTCTTCAGGAGGAGTGCTCACCAGCTCCAGGACTATTTTTTACTCTTCCCCTGTCCCCCCACCATGACCCAAGTGACACCCAAGTGACACTGCTGGTGTGCTAGAAAGAAAAGCGTGAGAGTCCCTTTGCCCTAGAAGCCTCATGCTCTTAAGAACAGTATTTCTTGCAGTTACCTATGAACAGAGCTTCCGCGGCCACACAGGGAAGGTCACACTCAGTTTCCAGTGTCCTCTCTCAGAAGCCCAAAGCCACGACTCCTCACCATGTGTTTATTGCTCTGGCCACAGACCTCCCAGCTCATGGTCACTCACTAATTAAAGTTCAGTGTTTTGTTTTTTTGTTGTTTTTTTTTTTAACCATAAATGGTGTTGTTTGGTAGCTGACATTCCACCTTTTTCAGATACCAAGGGAAATAGAGCTAGAATCTTAAAGTGATTTTTCCATAGATAAAGAGAAAATCTTTTGTTAATCCTTTACTCAGACTTTTCCCCACCAAGACTGTGAGTGCCATAGCTTTGGATACTTCAACTCTATATGCCCCTTGTTAAGAAGATGTCTGGAACACAGGATGTAGATTATCTGGACTCGAGGAAGGGAGAAGGGACAAATGGAAGGAAGGAGGAAGGAAGAGCTTGGAGGGAGTAATATTGTTAACTAAAAGAATTCTTGATAAGTACTTGAATAATTTTCAAAAAAATAAAAATAAAATAGCATTCCTGACAGAGTTCATTGCTTACCTAAAAAGTAACTTTACATTTCTCTGTGCTGGAACTGTAGGTAGTAATTATCCTAGTAAAGCAGACAGATGTCCAGTAGAAAAGATGGGCATCATGTTGTTCCTCCAGCTCCAGGGACGAGTTGGAGCCTCCAGATCCACATTTATAAACTTTCAAGAGAGGACACTTGACTCTCAGCTCACTAAAAACACATCTAAAAAGAATCAACATAAATGACTAATTTCTGAATATTTGTAGTCAAGGGGTAAGGGAGATAATGTCTCAGGCCCCAATTTGTGGTGAAAAATATCAGAGTGTTCCCAAAGCTTTGACTACATGGAGTAAAATCTAGTTTGTGTAATTTTCAGAGACCGAACAGAACCCTCTGATAAGAGGTTAAGGAGCTGGAAGAGCAGGGCGATGGGCTCTTAATAGATCCAGTGGGGAAGGAATAGCATCACAGAATTACTAGGGGATATAGACAGGCATCGGAGAAGGCAATGGCACCCCACTCCAGTACTCTTGCCTGGAAAATCCCAGGGACGGGAGAGCCTGGTAGGCTGCCATCTGTCAGGTCACACAGAGTCAGACATGACTGAAGTGGCTTAGCAGCAGCATAGACAGGCATGGCAATGTGAATTCATAGAAATAAGCTCAAGTAACATGTGGAAATCAGTAAATCAAAATATTAATCAGTAAAGCAAAAAAAAGTTGAAAAGCATGGTTGGGTAAATTTAGAATATCAACCAGGGAGCCAAGTAAAAGGGCCTAATTTAATCATCATGATTAATGAGTTTCATCAAAGGGATCTCTCGTACCCAGTGCTTTGACATTGTCGTTGATGTATAAGATAAGGGTAGGAAGAGAGGGAGGCTGATGAAAAGCCTACCTCTTGGTCAGCCACTATATACAAAAACATGTATAAAAATGCCTACTGTAGGTTTTTTTAAAAAATTGAAGTATTATTGTTTTTGGACTTCCCAGGTGGCTCAGTGGTAAAGATTCTGCCTGCCAAGTGGGAGATGTGGGTTTGATCCCTGGGCTGGGAAGATTCCCTAGAGAAGGAAATGGCAACCCACTCCAATATTCTTGCATGGGAAATCCCATGGATCGGGAGCCTGGCGGGCTACAGTCTGTGGGATCACAAAAAAGTCAGACATGGCTTACTAACTAAACAACAAACAAACAATGGTTGATTTACCATGTTCTGTTAGTTTCAGATATACAGCAAAGTGACTCATACATAAACACACACACATACATACATACATATGTAGTGTTGGCCCCTGAGTTGTATCCAGCTCTTTGTAATCCCATGGACTATAGCCCACCAGCCTCTTTTGTCATGAAATTCTCCAGGCAAGAATGCTGGAGCAGCCATTCTCTTCTCAAGGAGATCCTCCTGACCCAGGGATCAAACCTGTGTCTCCTGCATTGCAAGCAGATTCTTTACAGTCTGAGCCACCAGAAAAGCCCACATATATATACACAAACAAGTTTTTACTCCATGCAGTGTGTCTGTGTTGCAAATTCTTTCCCCTTATAGATGATTACAAAATACTGAATATCGTTCCCTTTGCTATACAATAGGGTTATCTGTTATATATATAGAAGTGTGTGTGAGTTAAGCTGCTGTGGATTTTATTGTACTTCATCATTCCATACAATGTTATAGTTGGGAAAGCAACAGAAGTGAGGTAAAGAACTAGGTTTTCTAATAACCCAAGCTATTTACTCTTTCCTTTAAATGTGAGCTAGTATGTTTAACAGTTAATTTATTTAACAATGAATAAGTAATTTTCCTAGGCTGGGGAAGTTAAGGAGGAAGGAAAATGGCAGAGGTGAGAAAAAAATTCTAAAACAGTTTGACCACTTGAGATTTATTTATTTTCAGTATTTTAGGTTCTGACTGAAATCTTCTTGGATTACAGTCAATATTATAAATAACTGTACAAATTCTTCAAACCTACAATTATTTTTAAACTTCTTCAAACCTACAATGATTTTTAAACTTTAAAGTAATTATAAACTCACAGCAAGTTTAAGAAATAGTAGAGGTCCCCCATATCCTTCACCTGAATTCCCCCAGTGGTAGCAACATGTGTAATTATAGCAAAATATCAAAGCCAGGAAAATTACATTAATGCAATTTACACACATTATTCATATTTTTCAAGTTTTTAGGTGTATTCCTGTGTGTGTGTGTGTGTGTGAGATTGACAATAATTTTAACCATCCAAGAGAAATATTCTGTACCTTTTTAAAAAGACTTATTAGTCATTTGCATATTATATTTCTGATGCTAATTCTTAGTAGTATTCTGTTACTACGTAATGCTCTAATACAGTATTTTTTCATTTTCTTTCCTTGCCTGCAATGTATCTGTTAGGCTTTGGAGCAATTGATGAATGCTTTTATTAATCTCTTCAAATATTGTATATATTACTCCTGAGAGCCAAAAGGAGGATTCATAATGTGTGTTGCTAGGTATAAAAACTGTCATAATTTAAGTTCATGTTTAAATTTCTTTGAATATTAGGCTATCAAAAGGCCTGTGAATATGATCATATCTTATGTGCCCTTCACTGTCTTAATTCAGGCTACTCTAACAGAGTAGGCTGGGTGGCTTAGACAACAAACATTTATTTTTCACAGTTCTAGAGGCTGGGAATTCTGATATTAAGGTGCCGGCAGATTTGGCTTTTGGCTTGTAGATGGCTGCCTTCTTCCATGGCAGAGGAGAGAAGTCAGCTCTCTCGTGTCTTTTCCTATACAGGCACTCTTTCCATCGTGAGACTACCATTCATCACCTAGTCGTGTCCACAAGGCCTCTGCTCCAAATATCATCACACTGGGATTAGGGTTTCCATATGTGGCTTGGGATAGGATGGACAGAAACATTCAATCCATAGCAGTTATTGTGAATGAATTTTCTTGAATTTCTCCCTAGTGTATTAAAAAAATTTAGTATTATGGAAGCCCCAGCGACTATGTTTAACTGTCATCACATCAGAAACTATTATCTTAATATTCTCACAAAAACAAATCATCAGAAAGTTGACTGTGTGGTTTTTTTCCTCCCTAAAAATTTTCATTTACCCTTCCACCCCTGCCCCCCACCTCCCTGCTGCCAACATGTTCCTTAAGCTTTTCGCTGGAGATAGAGTGAAAATCTATTTTCAGCTATTTCCCATTCTTCTGAAGTTTTCATTTTTAAGATTCTCAGCATTTGCTACTTATACCTCAAGTTGAATAATTTAGTTTGGAGATTCTATAAAATATATTGTCAAATATGTTGTCATCAATACTAATGAGGAAGTAGTTGCCTCTACCTCACAGAATAAGTAGGGTAGTGGCAAGGAAGTCAAGAAATCTTGGCCATCATTCAAATACTTAGGAATATGGGCCCCTGTGAGTCTTGCTGCAAGAGTAAAAAGCATTAATTTATCTATGCCCAGGAGACCCAGATCTAGTCATTGCCCCATCACAGTTTATACCTACTAATCACTATATGACTGACTACATTTCTCTCAATAAGAGTAGTAGTGTCTGTTTTGCTTATTTTGCAGAGTTGAAGTGAGAACCAGATGAGGTTAAAGTACTTTGAGAAGTGGAGAGGGTGATATAAACCAAGTGGTAATATCAAGAGCTACAAAACCAATCAGAAAGAAAAGCTCTGCGTGATATATTGGAGAATACTCAAACATACCACTATTCTTGCTCTCCTGTCCCTTTCTAAGGGGGCTTTTGAAGTAAGCTCAGATGGAAGGTTTTCACTCAGATTTAAACAAAATCAAAACATGCCAAGGAGAATGGACACATCAGATGTCAAAGGGACTAGAAACAGTGGGGGCTGGAGCCTGGAGACAGAATCCATGAACAGCTGAAGATGTTTGTCCTAAGAAAGAACAGACGTAGAAAGCAGTCTTTCTCCAACTTGCCATTGCTTGATTCCATACAAGTATAATTTCAAGCAATGTAGTGATCACTAACTGGAGACCTCTTGCGTATGTCCTGATGTTTCTGATTCATTGCTGAGCTTGTTCACGTCTTACCTTCAGATTCATGGTAAATCTCAAGTGAGTTAATATTTCCATCCCTACTAACTCATATGAAATTAAAAAAAGTTTATAAAGCAGTGTGACTAGAGTAGGAGAAAGCAAACAAAGGAGTGAAGGCAGTACTTTACTATGTAGCAAGATGTAATGGACCCCAAAATTTATATTCTACCCTCACTTCACTTGCATGAGTTCACAGTATTATAGAAAGGAGTTAACAGGCACTCTCTGATCTGATTTTCCATCTTTTCGTTTCATATATGATATTATACATGTTTCAGTGCCATTCTCCCAAATCATCCCACCCTCTTCCTCTCCCACAGAGTCCAAAAGACTATTTTATACATCTGTGTTTCTTTTGCTGTCTCGCATACAGGGTTATAGTTACTATCTTTGTAAATTCTATATATATGCGTTAGTATACTGTACTGGTGTTTTTCTTTCTGGCTTACTTCACTCTGTATAATCGGCTCCAGTTTCATCCACCTCATTAGAACTGATTAAAATGTATTCTTTTTTTCTTTTTTTGTAGTTTATTTATTTTTTTTAATTTTATTTCATTTTTAAACTTTACATAATTGTATTAGTTTTGCCAAATATCAAAATGAATCCGCCACAGGTATACACATGCTCCCCATCCTGAACCCTCCTCCCTCCTCCCTCCCCATACCATCCCTCTGGGTCGTCCCAGTGCACCAGCCCCAAGCATCCAGTATCGTACATCGAACCTGGACTGGCATCTCGTTTCATACATGATATTTTACATGTTTCAATGCCATTCTCCCAAATCTTCCCACCCTCTCCCTCTCCCACAGAGTCCATAAGACTGTTCTATACATCATTGTCTCTTTTGCTGTCTCGTACACAGGGTTATTGTTACCATCTTTCTAAATTCCATATATATGTGTTAGTATACTGTATTGGTGTTCTTCCTTCTGGCTTACTTCACTC
>NW_011494784.1:3300929-3323417 GCF_000754665.1 Bison bison bison
TGCTTCCATGTCCTGGCTATTATAAACAGTGCTGTGATGAACATTGGGGCACACGTGTCTCTTTCCCTTCTGGTTTCCTCAGTGTGTATGCCCAGCAGTGGGATTGCTGGATCATAAGGCAGTTCTGTTTCCAGTTTTTTAAGGAATCTCCACACTGTTCTCCATAGTGGCTGTACTAGTTTGCATTCCCACCAACAGTGTAAGAGGGTTCCCTTTTCTCCACACCCTCTCCAGCATTTATTGGTTGTAGACTTTTGGATAGCAGCCATTCTAACTGGCGTGAAATGGTACCTCATTGTGGTTTTGATTTGCATTTCTCTGATAGTGAGTGATGTTGAGCATCTTTACATGTGTTTGTTAGCCATCCGTATGTCTTCTTTGGAGAAATGTCTATGGGGTCACACAAAGTCAGACATGACTGAAGTGACTTGGCAGCAGCAGCAGCAGGGCAGACATAACCATATCCTTAAGGGATTCAGAGAACTGATGCATTTTTAATTCCTAGTTTCTCTGGATGTACTTTATTTTAGATGCTATTCAATTTAAGTCCTTGATTTATATATCCTTATAATTTACATAATTGGGTTATCTTTTAAAGGTCTCAGAAAATATGTTTCTTAGTAATATTGTGAACATATGTAAGAAAGTTAAACAGGTGACTCATTTTCTTTCCAAAGAACACTGTATGGGACTTGGATATTAAAATTTTTATTTAGGTACCATGTGCGTCCGAGCTTAATCTAATGAGTATATTGTTTTCTAGACTAAAATCTACTGTCTTTCTTCTTATGCTAAAAATACTTTAAATGCTCACACTCAATCATCTCTGAAGAAAACTACATCTGAAAAACAGTTTTGTTTGTTTTGTGACTTTCATATTTACTGACATCATGAATATACTTTTTGTTGACCACCCTTTGTTGTTTGGGAGAAGGAAGAAATTGAGTCATGATCACATACTTGAATAGGTCATGATGATATATCCATTGTTCTATGATCTATTTAAAATTCATGTCAAAACAGAGTCTAACTAAGATATAAAAATAAAAAAGATGACTAGTACTTTACTTGGAATAATGATCATTGTCATCTGGAGAGTGGGCTGTTTAAATGTAGTTGAGCTGCAATTTGGACCCTCAATTACAGTATGCTGAAATACATGATTTAACTGATATTTAAAATATATGTGTCAGCAGTAGAGTATAACTTGCCTGTCTCCTCAAAATAGTCCGCATATCATAATGTAGAGCCCTGTACAGAAGAAATGTTTTTATAAGGAGAATATTCACTGTGTTCTTCACTTACAAACATTCACTGTACATGAATGACGCACATAATATGTACAGGGCTTTTAGAAATACAGAACCAAGTCACTTCTATTGTTTTAGTAATATGGTAGAACAGATATTCAGTTAAATCTTTCCTCCCACAGTATATCTAAAAATCATGGGAAAATATTAAAGAACTTCTTAGTGCATGGTTGAGCTTATGGGGTGCTAGGGTATTTCTCTGAGAAACCTCAAATCTATAAACTAGGTGGGCAACACCAGGCATTTCCCAGGATGACTAACCAATCCCAACCAGCCTGGAACTGAATTTTAAAAGTCCAGAGATAGCAGGAGACAAGGCTTTGGTCCAAAGGGCTGAGACCTGCATAAAATGGAACCCCTAAGTTACTGTCTTCAGTGCAATAAACACAGAAAAAGAAATCCTACATGGGAAGTGAAAGGATGTATTTGACTTTCTCTCCCTGGTTAATAGATGGGACAAAGGGATAAACAAATAACTACTTTTGAGAATAACTCACAGTTCTTAATGAGTTTTCCATACCATCCTCAAAGAATTCACAAAGAAAAAAGCCTAAATAGCACAATCTTCTAAATGGACAGTTCACCAACTACATGGAGTAAACATTGCAAAAAAGACAAGCCAGTAAAAAACACAAATAGTAGAAATAGATTCACCTACTTAGAATTATTATTTATATATAATTTATTTGTATCAATAAATAAATATTGAAAAGCATTTTTAAGAAAAATTGACTATCCAAATTAACCAAATTTGAAAAAAGAACTTCAAAAATAAAGTATATAGTATCTGAAAAGAATAATTCAGTGAATGGATTAAATATCAGGTTAGTCATGGCTAAAGTCAGGATAAGTGAAATATAGAACTGAGCAAGTTACAGAGAAGACAGCCAAGAGAGCAATGTATGTGGGAAGCCTGAAGATGAGATAAAGATTTGAAAAGTGTGAAAAGATCTAAGGTATGCTTAATTGGGATTCTGATAAGAAGAACCATAGAATGATATAAAGGGATACATCAAGGTACTAGCTGAGACTTCTGAAAATTTAAATGTTAAACTATAGGTTTAGGAATTCCAAGAAAGAGGTTTTTAAAATCCACACATACAATATCTTAATGAACCTGCAGAATAGAAAAGGCAAAGATCCAGATGGCTGACTTCTCACCAGAAAGAAGGGAAGCTAAAAAATGGTGGGATGGCATCTTTGAAGTGCTATTAGTCTAGAATTCTATACCCATTGAAAAAATGCTTCTCTACCTTTTGGCTAAGATTGAGTATAGTATCTGTTCTTACTATTTTAACTATATCCATTGAAATTAGTTTTTAAGAAGAGCAGTAAAATAAAGTCATTTTCTGAGGCTATCAAAAGCCTCTCAGATGGGTAAATTTATAGAATGTTCTTCAGAAAGAAACCAGTGATCCCAGAAGGAAATAAGTGCTACAAAAGTAAACAAAGCAAGAAATGTAAGTCTAAACAAACATTGATTGTTCAAAGTAGAACAGTGATGGGTGATTTCTAGTGTTAAAAAAATATCCAGTGTGTAACTATAATTATGGGAGGATCAAGTCAAGAGCTGGATAATCAGACTTACAACATTCTGACATCTGTACTGTTTGGGAAAAGTTGAAAAAAATATCAGTAACTTTGTGATCTTAGGTACCCATGATCAAATATCTAGGATAAGCACTAAATAATAGAATGTATAATATCTAAACTAGTACAGGGGAAAAATACAGAAATGATTATGTGTATATGAATACTTAGATAATATAAATGGACTAACTCTTGAGTCAAAAATAAAGATTTCCAGGGTTTAAAAAAATTATATTCTATTTATAGGTATAAATAATATAAACAGAATATTTGAAAGTAAAAGGATCAAGTGGTTTATAATTTAAGTACTAACAAGATATCTTTAATTTTATTTAAGAAACAGAAAGTGTTATTACATATACATAAACAATTTGTTTCACTAGAAAGATTTGATAGTTCCATTCTAAAGGCAATAAAAATGGATAGAACCACAAAGAATATTAACAAATCCACAAAATAATGAACAAGCTTGACATGATGGACTTATCTAGAATAGTTGGAAAATATACATCTTTTCAACCACATAGAACATTTATAAAAATAGACCACATACTTCACCATTTTGTGCACTCACAAAATTCAAATGATTGCTTCATAAAAATTATTTTATCGTAAGTTAATGAAGTTATTGATTATAAAAAATATAACAGCTGCAAACATTCAAAAAATTTAAATCCTACTTCTTAATAACCCATGGGCCTAAGAATAAACCAGGGCAGAATTAAAAACAGATGTCCTTATGCTCCTGTAGAACTGCATTAATTAATAATAGACGCAATGTAGTATAAAAACAGTAAACCCATAAAGGGAATTTGACATTTGAATAAAAATAACCTACACCAGGAAGTAATATGCAACAAGAGGCTAATAAAAAATCATAGTAAATAATTGCTATGCTCAGGGGAAAATTAGTAGTTTAGCTTGGGGCTTCCAGAAGTATTTTTTGAAAAAGAGATCATTTTTTGTAATGATTAAAGTGGTATAACCCAGTATCAGGAGGCAAGATAGTTATGAGTATATTAAGATTAAATATTGTGTGTGACAACCTAAAAATTCCATAAACAAGATTTTCATGTTCCAAATAAAACATTTGGAAACATATTTATAACAGATATGATGGAAAGGCAATGAGTGATTTGGGCAAAAAGCATGAAGAGGTTATTCACAAGGCAAGACATAGAAATAGCTAATAAATATTTGAAAAGATGCATAGCAACAAATGTAATCATAAGGGATAAAGAGGGAAATGACGATGAGATAATATTTTTCAACTCAGTTTGGCAAGGATGAAAAAGATTGAAAAACTTATATATAGGGCTTTATGTACACAGAGGTTTGTCTAGATATTTTCTCCATTCTCCCTATTATCATCCAACTTGGCTTATGGCCTATCTTTTCGTTTTGTCATGCATAACAACTTGGTATTTTGTAGTAATATTTATCAGTCTTGCCATTTTTATGAGGTTCGATTAAACCGCTTTCATCTTTTGTTGACATTATGACAGTATATTCTGTACTCTTTGATCCAGTAATTCCACTTCTAGAAATTTATCCCAAGATATTTAAAATGTATATACAAGCTATTATTTTTATATTTCATTAATACTAGCGAAAAATAGGTAAATTTCTAGGAATAAAATTATGATGCATGTGTGTGTATATGTACACACACATATATATAGGTATATGTATATAGGTTTATGCCATTTTATATAAATTTAAAAGATTGTAAAGAATAATTATAACCATTTAAATGAAATATAGATTAATATTTACGTAGGAAGAATAGATGACATTCAGTTCAGTTCAGTTGCTCAGTCGTGTCCAACTCTTTGTGACCCCATGGACCGCAGCATGCCAGGCCTCCCTGAGTTCACTCAACTCATCACCAACTCCCAGAGTTCACTCAAACTCATGTGCATCAAGTTGGTGATGCCATGCAGCCCATCTCATCCTCTGTCGTCCCCTTCTCTTCCTGCCCCCAATCCCTCCCAGCATCAGGGTCTTTTCCAATGAGTCAACTCTTCGCGTGAGATGGCCAAAGTATTGGAGTTTCAGCCTCAGCATCAGTCCTTCCAATGAACACCCAGGACTGGTCTCCTTTAGGATGGACTGGTTGGATCTCCTTGCAGTCCAAGGGACTCTCAAGAGTCTTCTCCAACACCACAGTTCAAAAGCATCAATTCTTTGGCGCTCAGCTTTCTTCACAGTCCAACTCTCACATCCATACCTGACCACTGGAAAAACCATAGCCTTGACTAGACGGACCTTTGTTGGCAAAGTAATATCTCTGCTTTTGAATATGCTATCTAGGTTGGTCATAATTTTCCTTCCAAGGAGTAAGCGTCTTTTAATTTCATAGCTGCAATCACCATCTGCAG
Organism: Bison bison bison; assembly: GCF_000754665.1. Lineage (NCBI taxonomy): Eukaryota > Metazoa > Chordata > Mammalia > Artiodactyla > Bovidae > Bison > Bison bison. Next base: position 3,306,211 of record NW_011494784.1, read on the forward strand.
TAATTTTGGAGCCCCTCAAAAATAAAGTCTAACACTGCTTCCACTGTTTCCCCATCTATTTACTAAGTGGTAAAAGCAGTATATCTCTTGTATAAACTGATGTGTACCTATCAGTTGTAAGCAGCAACTTGTTTATAGTTGCACAGACAGTAGTTATATCCCATGATGACAGTATAGAATATACTGTAAAATAAATAGTACTAAAACAGAATTTGGGGTCCTGAGTTTTAGTCACTGTTGAGCTATTTTTGACAGACCTCTTTATACCACAGGGCCTCCTTAACTCATTTCTCAAAATGTAGGAAAGAAGGTGAGCTTTGGATTTCATCATCATAGAACTACACCACAATGGCTGTCACCCCCTTCCTGCACCCAGGGCAGGCATTAGTCATCAGTCTTCACCTTCTTTCTCTAGGCTCAACCGTGCCTTAGAATTATTCTCAGCAAACACTGTATTAGGCCACCATTTTTAAAGAGCTTGTCCTTTGCACTTGACACTTCTTTGCAATCCTTGAGTAAGATCTTAGAAGTCCTTTCAGCTAAATGACTTTTCTGATCAAAGAACTGTTATCGTGGTAAGAATTAACAGAATATCTTTCAGAAAATTTTTTTACTTTACTGTCAGTCACATCTTGAAAAAGCAGGAAAAAGGTGAAAACAAACAGGTGAAATAGGTTTTGATAATATATTGTATTGAGTATGATATTTTGACATGTAATTGATATGAAATAAGTGCTAATGCATTATTTTATGGTGTCTTTTCACTCAAGGTCTTTGAAATTCTGTGTGTATTTACAGCAGTCCCATTTTAGAAGATAAATTTTCATTGGAGATCCTTGATGTGTATCTAAATTTCCAGTCTACAAAGTACTTCTTATATTCACAATTCTTGAGTTTTCTAATAATTGAGTACTAGTTTTTAAATTTAACTAAAATTAATATGCAGTCACACTTGCCATATTTCAGGTATCCATTAGCCTATGCGGCTAGTGGTTACCATGTTGGATGTTGAAAGTTCAAAAAATACAAAGAAACATACAATTTGATTTTAGCCTTCAAGGAGATTTTCTAGTTGAGAAAGCAAGATATCAAAAAATAAGCATATAAAAATATAACCCAAAATAGAATATAATTAAGTGCTAAAATTTGCTATGGACAGACTAAGTGCTACATGGGTAGGAAGTTCCAGAAATACCCACAGCTTGCTACATTCTTCACCACTTTGAGGTCTGAGTGGTGGCAAGGACTTGCTGAGGTTGGGAGAATGAGGTGTGTGTGTGTGTTCTCCCTACAGGCACGGGACCCGCTGTGCTGGAGAAGTGGCCGCCGCAGCAAACAACTCTCACTGTACAGTCGGCATTGCTTTCAACGCCAAGATCGGAGGTATGGGACCCAGACTCCTGTGGATGTAGAAATGAGCCAAGAGTTCTGCTAACTCGTTTTCAGAACCCTTTTTGAACTAAAGACAAGCATATGTTTGCATAACAGTGTTCAACTACTGCCAACAGCAAAATGACTGTGTTAACCTGTGTTATTAAAACAAAGACTTTGAAGCAGCCCCCTGAAGTGTTGCAAACACAGAAATCTTTCTTTAGATAAAAATGAAAGAAGCTTGTCCAATAGCAAAAATGGGGTCATTAGCATCTATATGTAACTGTAAAATTGATACCTAGGTCAGAAAGAACTAAAAAGATAAACACCAGGCCAGAATATCTCTACAGAAAAAAGCGTTTTGAAATTCTGTCAAACAGAAAATTTTTTTTTTTCTTTTCCCTTAGGATTTACAAAAAGCTTCTTTTCATTTCAGTTTAAATAGTAAGATCTCCTTTTCAAAGAGTATAGTAATACTATTACCATTAGTAATTGCAAATTATAGATAGTATATATACACACACAAATTCAAATATACCTATACTTACCACAGGGACCTAACCCAAGCAGTATACATTCAGATATTAACAGAAGCAAGCTCTCACTTTCCCATGTACAATCATCTTTGTAAGTATAGCCTGGTGCCACAGCCACACACAAATGGGAGGAAAACATTGTAAGAGATGTGTAGATCCTGTTGGCTTTGGAAGTGTTCCCCTGGGTATCACCTGAAGAATTTCTTAAGATAAAGTTCCTGGAATTAGGCTGACATCCTCATTTCCAACATAATATTTGTCTCCACTGGTGAACATGAAAGTGTTAGTTGCTCAGTCATGTCCAAACCATGTCCAACCCTATGGACTGTAGCCCACCAGGCTCCTCTGTTCATGGAATTCTCGAGGCAAATATACTGGAGTTGGTTGCTGTTCCCTTCTTCAGAGGATCTTCCTAACCCAAGGATCGAACCTGCACTACAGGCAGATTCTTTGCCACCTGAGCCACCAGATCTAAAAAATAAAAATGATAGACCTTTCTAAAGTAAATGTAGACATCTTAAAACATGGAATAATTGAGGTATATGATAATGATGCTAAGAAAAGGTTTTCTGAGACTGTCTTGTATGTCAGTTGTCAGTAAATCCAACTTCTTTCTTCTCTTTATTTCACCTGGGTTTCTTAGAGTATGGCAGCTTATTAACCAGTAATTAGCTGTACTCTGAGAGCATCTGCTGTGTGTCAAAGTGAAACGTTCCTAGAGGAGTTATGGAAAGGAGACAGACGTCCTCTGAAGAATCGTGAGGGTGCTAGAGGCCCCTGCTCTCTCTTCAAGATAATCAGATAACTACAATGGCTGTCCAGTCAACACTCCTTGCAGTCCAGCACACACACACTCATACATGTAGAAACATTCTCAGTATTAGTTGCTCAGTCGTGTCCAAGTTTTTGCAACCCCATGGACCGTAGCCTGCCTGGCTCCTCTGTCCATGGGATTCTCTTCGCAAAAATACTGGAGTGGGTTGCCATTTCCTCCTCCAGGGAGATACTCTCAGGTCCCTGTCATTACTCTTCAGAGCTAACCCAGCACTTCTGACCTTGAGGGAATGAAGGCATGAACTTCTGAACCTCACAGATAAGCTGCTCACCTAGCTGATAAGACCTCTAAAAAAATGAGTGTATCGCGATGCCTGACAAATGTTCAGTCATCCTGAAAACAAGAAGCTTCTAAATTATAAATGTAACCCCTCCAGACCCAAGGCATGAAGTCTCGCACTTAAATGAAAAATAAGTTATCATTCATCTTTAAACTTGCAAAAATAAAATTCTTATCAATTTCTGGTCAGAAAATTAATATTACCCTGTAGATACAATTTTATCAAGCATGTTTTCATGGACTTCACATGAATTTCATGATGTAGAAACCAAATTCAGATGTGTAGACACTCCCATGTTTAGACATACTGGTTAGATTATTTCAGACCTCCCTGTAGTGGTGAAATAGTTCAGTTGTATGCTTTTAAACAGAAAGTAAGAATATGAAGTAGTTCATCTTACTTGGTGAAAGCCATGCAGACGAGTTTTGAATATTCATGTCAAATCAAAACAAACTGATAGTTGCTGAGGACCCAGTGTGTGCAGAGCATCCTGCTGGGTAATTTTCTCCCACAGAATAAACTGCTGAAGAGTTTTCAAAGTATCTTTTCCATTCCGGTAATTTTTAAAGGGGTATGTTCAAAACCTTTGTTTTTCACATCACCTATTTTTCATGCACATGTGCTCAGTTGGGTCCAACTCTTTGTGATTGGATGGTCTGTGGCCCACCAGACTTCTCTGTCCATGGGATTTTCCAGGCAACAATACTGGAATGGGTTGCCATTTCCTCTCCCAAGGGATCTTCCTGACCCAGGGATCGAACCCCTGTCTCCCGTATCTCCTGTATTGGCAGGTGAATTCGTTACCACAGAGCCCCTGGGAAACCTACCTGTTTATATATACTACATCTCCTTTAAAAATATGCAAGTCTAGAGGAAAAGATAGTCATGAGATATAGTAGCCAAAATCTTTAGGGATGCTTTGGGGAGATTTAAGGTTGAGTGGATGTTTATTTCTTCCCTTTTTTGGAAACAATATTAAAGGATAGTGTCATGTCTGTCATGTAATTTTAAATGGTTTAGCTTAATATTTATATTTTTAGATGAAGAAAATGTGGCAAAATGTTAACAGTTGTTGAGCCCTGGTTATATCTGGGTTCATTGTCATTCTTTGTATTTTTCTATGTTTGTAATTTTAAGTTAAACATTTTTAAAAGCACAAAAAATATATATGTCCTTCAAGAATATTTTTATATTCCACCAGAGTTCCTCAAGCCACATTGTCTCTAAAGCTGCCTGATTTAGAGTTTTGTTATTTAATCCTCATTTATTGGTAACCAATAAAACTTGAAATCCTACTAGATAACAACATTTTCCTAAGGAGTAAGTTTGGGCTATAAAGATACAATTTTAAAATACTATGATGTCTCAGTGATGGTATATAGCTTCAGCTGAAGGAAAGATATGTTTACTTAACAATTAGATGTTTCATTGCTATTGTGAGTCTATAAAAGTAAAAGAAGAAAGAAAGATCTGACATAAAATTTATTTTTAAGATTTTAGTCTATTTTAGCAAATTAAGGTTAATAATAAATTCCTATCTGTCTGGTGGGAATACTTACATGAAGATTAATGACTAAACATTGCCAAAACCCTTTGAGAATTATTTGATGTGTTACATGCGCAGAGGGCATTCTCATTTATTATTTTACTTAATAAATAACTTGGCAAAGAAGTAATATATTAAGTTCACATCAGTATTTCAGATTAGGAGATAATATTAAATATGGAGGAAATTGGAGCACTCTAACTTGGCAGCTCTCCAAATTTCGAAGACTGCTTAGGTTAGAATGTTTTATACCAATTATGAGTACTAGGAACCTCATGAAGAAAAGTTTAGGGAAGATGGATTGCTTGAGGCTCTCTTTGTCAAGTACTCATTTAAGACAGGGATAAAGAGAAGGGAGAGAATGTGGAAACTTAGAAAAAGAGAACAATTGGTAAAGAAGTTTTGATCTTTTACATACAATGTAGTTTCCATTTAAAAATGCTGCAATTGAAATATATCTTGGTCTATTTGGATAAAGCTTCTAATAGAGTTGCTTCTCCTTTCTGTCTTGAAGGAGTTAGAATGCTGGATGGAGATGTCACAGATATGGTTGAAGCAAAATCTGTTAGCTTCAATCCCCAGCATGTGCACATTTACAGTGCAAGCTGGGGTCCAGATGATGATGGCAAGACGGTGGATGGACCAGCGCCACTCACCCGGCAAGCCTTTGAAAATGGTGTTAGAATGGTAAGTTTTTTTTCATTTTAATTTTATTGGAGTATTGTTTATTTACAATGCTATGTTAGTTCCAGGTGTACAGCAAAGTGATTCAGCTATACATGTACATATATTCATTATTTTTTAGATTATTTTCTCATGTAAGTTATCCCAGAATACTGAGTAGAGTTCCCTGGTAACCATAGGTTGTTTTCAGTATCTATAAGTCTGTTTCTGTTTTGTCAATAAGCTCATTTGTTTCATTTTTTAAAAAATTAGATTCCACATATGAGTGAGATTATATGATATTTGTCTTTCTCTGACTTGTTTCATTTAGTATGATAATCTCCAGGTCTATCCCTGTTGTTGCAAATGGCATTATTTCATTTTTTCTGATGGTTCAGTAATATTCTATTATATATATGTGCCACATTTTCTTTATCCTTTCCTTTCTTGGTGGACATTTAACTTGTTTCTGTGTCTTGGCTCTAGTAAACAGTTCTGCAATGAATACTGGGATGCACATATCCTTTCAGATTATATTTTTCTCCAGATAGTTTTTCCCAGAAGTGGGATTGCTGGATCATATGACAGTTCAGTATTTAGCTGTTTTGGGAACCTCCATGATCTCATCCACAGTGGTTGTGTCAATTTATATTCCCACCCACAGTGTGTGGGGTTCTCTCTTTTCCATACCCTCTCCATAATTTATTGTTTGTAGACCTTTTTAAAAATTAATTTATTTTTATTGAAGGATAATTGCTTTACAGAATTTTGTTGTTTTCTCTCAAACCTCAACATGAATCAGCCATAGGTATACATATATCCCCTCCCTTTTGAAACTCCCTCCCATCTTCCTCCCCATCCCGCCCCTCTAGGTTGATACAGAGCCCCTATTTGGTTTCCTGAGCCACACAGCAAATTCCCTTTGGCTATCTATTTTACATATGGTAATGTAAGTTTCCACTCTTTCCATACATCTCACCCTCTCGTCCCCTCTCCCGATGTCCATAAGTCTATTCTCTATGTCTGTTTCTCCATTGCTGCCCTGGAAATAAATTCTTCAGTACCATTTTTCTAGATTTTATGATATTTATCTTTCTCTTTCTGACTTCACTCTGTGTAATAGGTCCTAGGTTCATCCACCTCATTAGAACTGATTCAAAGGCATTCTTTTTTACGGCTGAGTAATATTCCATTGTGTATATATACCACAACTTCTTAATACATTCATCTGTCAGTGGACATCTAGGTTGCTTCCATGGTCTAGCTATTGTAAATAGTCCTGCAATGAACAATGGGATGCATGTATCTTTTTCAGTTTTGGTTTCCTTAGGTTATATGCCTAGGAGTGGGATTGCTGGGTCATATGGTGGTTTTATTCCTAGTTTTATTCATATGGTGAATTTCATATGGTCATATGGTGGTTTTATTCCTAGAAAAGGAAAGAAAATAGATATGCAAAGTTAAATAGAGAGAGATAAAGAAGATTTATATACATTAAAGATTAACTGCAAGGAGAAAAGAACAGTAGGAAAGGCAAACAAGGAATAAATGTAGAAAAAATATAACAGGTTTAAAAAAGTTAAAAGTTAAAATTATAAAGAAGAGAAAAGAAAAAAAGGAAAAAGAAAGAAAAGAAAAAAAAAAAGGGAAAACTCCATAGAACTGCAAAAGCCCAACATAGAGGCAGAGGTTTATCACAAAAATAAAAAGTGTGACTGAATATACACATATACATATACACCCATAACCAAATCAAAACAGTCCAATAAAAATAAAGTACAATAGACTGACCCAGTGAACAAAGGAAACCAAAAATTATATCTACCAGTTACGAACAAAACTAACTAAAAAGCACAAAAGCACAAACTGGAAAACACAACTAAAGCAAGGTGCCAATTGGGGAATAAGGCAATGAAAATAAAACTAACAAATATGTTTAGAGGAAAGAAAGGAAGAATAGATATGCAAAGTTAAATAGAGGTAGATAAAGAATATTTATATACATTAAAGATTAGCTGCAAGAGGAAAAGAACAGTAGGAAAAACAAATGAAGGAATAAGTGTAGGAAAAATAATAGATTTAAAAATATTAAAATTAAAAAAAGAGTAAAGAAAAAAAAGGGAAAACCCCACAGAACTTCAAAAACCCAATGTAGAGGCAGAGGTTTATGACAATAATTAAAAATGTGACCGATAAAAAAAAAGCTCAAAAGCTTAATTAGATTGTATAATGCCATTAAAATTGACAACTACAACACAGGGGGAAAAAAAAGGAAAGAAAAAAAAATATCCAAAAGAATCTACAGAACAAGTGAAGACATAGGAATAATAAATGTTTTTCTTGAGTCACTGCTGTCAGAGTCCTCTCCCTCGCTGGGAGTCATAGTCCATCTCACCTCCCTAGGATGCCCTCCAACACTGTGCTGATCTCTGGACCTGTTGTGGGAGCAGCTCAGACTCCAATCTGATCCTACTCCTGTGTGTTCTTGCCTCCAATGTCTACAGCTGTCAGAACTAGGGTGTTTTCTTTTGTGGGAGCTCTCAATGTCCTTTTATATATTCCATAGACACAGAGCCTGCCCAGTTGATCATATGGATTTAATCTGCAGCTTGTATAGCTGGTGGGAAGGTTTGGGGTCTTCTTCCTTAGCCACACTGCCCCTAGATTTCAGTTGTGGTTTTATTTCTACCTTTGCATGTGGGTTGTCCACTGGGGTTTGCTCCTGAGGCTGCCTTGGAGGACTTGGGTTTGCCCCTATGAAGGCCAGGTGTGGAGGTGGTACAGCTGCTTGGGTCACAGGGGTTCTAGCAGCACCAGGTACTCAGGGAAATTGGCGGCTAGGGAAGCAGGAAATATAGTGCTCTAGAAGGGTATGCATATTAAAAAGCAGAGACATTACTTTGCCGACAAAGGTCTGTCTAGTCAAGGCTATGGTTTTTCCAGTGGTCATGTATGGATGTGAGAGTTGGACTGTGAAGAAAGCTGAGTGCCGAAGAATTGATGCTTTTGAACTGTGGTATTAAAGACTCTTGAGAGTCCCTTGGACTGCAAGGAGATCCAACCAGTCCATCCTAAAGGAAATCAGTCCTGGGTATTCATTGGAAGGACTGATGTTGAAGCTGAAACTCCAATACTTTGGCCATCTGATGTGAAGAACTGACTCATTTGAAAAGACCCTGATGCTGGGAGAGATTGGGGGCAGGAGGAGAAGGGGACGACAGAGGATGAGATGGTTGGATGGCATCACCGACTCGATGGACATGGGTTTGGGTGGACTCTGGGAATTGGTGATGGGCAGGGAGGCCTGGCGTGCTGTGGTTCATGGGGTTGCAAAGAGTTGGACATGACTGAGCGACTGAACTGAGAAGGGGATGGCAACCAGAATTGGCCAGTACGCTCCAGTATTCTTGCCTGGAGACCCCCCCGACAGAGAAGACTGGCAGACCACAGTCTATGGGGATGCAAAATGTTGGACACAACTGAAGCTACCCTGCACGTATAGATGCAAGATTTTTTTTGCCTGTGGCAGCTCTGCCCCAGCGAGAGTTGTGCATGAAGGTGGCGCAGCTGCTTGGCTTGCGGGAACCCTGGCAATGCAAAGTGTTCAGGGACACGGACTGCCTCCGTCCCAGGAATTATGGCCCTATCTGAGTCTTTTTTCGAGCCTCTTGTAGCTGGGGATCAGAAGGCCTCTTTGTCCAGTCTTCTCCGTAGCTGTGCCCATTCAGGCACTTAGAGCTCTCCCTTTCCTGCGGTCTTTCTCTGTTGTTCAGAGCCTCAGGCACATAGAGGGGCTCCCGTGGCTGGGATCCTACTCTGTAGATCGGTGCATCAGGCATTTAAAGATGTACCCTGGGTGGGGCCCTACTCTAGTTCAGTGCATCATGCATTTGATGGGCCAGCCTCTCAATTGTTCAGCTGGGGATGCTGGTGAGTCAGGAGAGAGGCTATGGTGATGACTCCACCCCCTATATGTGACTCAGCAGTATCGCCTTGCTTCCATGGCTGCCTGGCTTTCCTCCACAGGCATTTTGCACCACAGTCTCCTCCCTCACATCTCCTCAATCTGTCTCTCCACAGTTAACAGCGGTCCTTGCCCTGGGATTTCTCCACAATCCCTAAATTCCAGCTTCTAGCCGCTGTGCCTTCCAGAGGACCCACATCCCTGTCCAGGATATGTATGGCTGTGGCAAGGCCTGTCTGATTCTCATTCCATTTAGGCTGCCACAGATCAGCTGTTTCACTCTCAGCCTTAAATGTTTCTCCTCTGACTCAGACTGCTGCCCCAGTGTAGGGATCAGACCCCTGCTTCAGTTCCCCCACCCGCCAAGGGCAGGTCCAGTCCTATTAACACTCCTGTTTTTCCCCCTAGTTCCTTTGTCCTACTGAGTTTTGCATGGGTCTGTATATTCTTTTCCACTGGTCAAGTACTCCTGTCTGTTCTTAACTGGTGTTCTGCATGCACTTCTGTGTCTGAAAGCATATTCCTAATGTATCTGTGGAGAGAGATGTGCTCTGCGTCTACCTACTCCTCTGCCATCTTGTTTTCCTGTTTGTAGACTTTTTAATGGTGGCATTGTGACTGGTATGAGATGGTACCTCGTTCTCTGACAGTTAGTGATGTTGAGCATCTTTTGATATGCTTTTTGGCCATCTGTATGTCTTCTTTGGAGAAGTGTCTTTTTTAGATCTTCTGCTCATTTTTGGATTGGGTTGTTTGGGTTTTTTTGACATAGAGCTGCATGAGCTCTTTGTGTATTTTTAAAAGACCTCAGTTCAAACTGTGTTGCTTGGTGATCATGAAGCCACCTCTGAAATGGGTTTCCAGTTCTCCCAACTAGAGGAATGGATGGAGTTCTACACTGAGTCAGTAGACAGGATTGTGTGTCATATCTGTCCTGCAAATAAGCTAAGGGTTAAAGAGTTGCCTCTAATAAAAACAGAGGTATATTTGGATGCTTAGATTTGTTCAAGGGAAACATTTATTAATATGAATATTAGCATCATCATTGTTGTTGTTCAGTTGCTTAAGTTGTGTACGACTCGGTGACCCCATGGATTGCAGCACACCAGGCTCCCTTGTCCTTTTTTATCTCCTGCAATTTGCTTGGGTTAATGTCCATTGAATCAGTGATGCCATCCAACTATCTCATCCTCTGTTGCCCCCTTCTACTTTTCCCCTCAATCCTTCCCAGCATCAGAGACTTGAGTCAGCTCTTCATATCAGGTGGCCAAAGTATTGGAGCTTCAGCTTCAGGATCAGTCCTTCCAATGAATATTCAGGGTTGATTTCCTTTAGGATTTACGGGTTTGATTTCTTTGCTGTCCAAGAGACTCTTACAAGAGTCTTCTCCAGCACCACAGTTTGAAAGCCTCAATTCTTCAGCACTCAGCCTTCTTTATGGTCCAACCCTCCTATCCATACATGATACTGCAAACACCATAGTTTTGACTATACAGACCGTTGTTGGTAAAATGATGTTTGTGCTTTTTCATGTACTGTCTAGATTTGTCATAGCTTTTCTTCCAAGGAGCAAGGGTCTTGTAATACTGTGGCTGCAGTCACCATATGCAGTAATTCTGGAGCCCAAGAAAATAAAATCTGTCAGTGTTTCCACTGTTGCCCCATCTGTTTGCAATGAAGTGATGGGACAAGATGCTATAGTCTTCATTTTTGAATGTTGAATTTTAAGGCAGTTTTTTGACTCTCCTCTTTGACTTTCATCAAGAAACTCTAATTTCTCTTCACTTTCTGCCATTAGAGTGGCATCATCTGAATATTTGAGGTTGATGATATTTCTCCTGGCAGTCTTGATTCCAGCTTGTGAGTCATCCAGCTTGGCATTCTGCATGGTGTACTCTGCATAAAAGTTAAATAAACACTGTGACAATATACAGTCTTGACGTACTCCTTTGCCAGTTTTGAATCAGTCCATTGTTCCATGTATGGTTCTAACTTGTTGCTTTTTGACCTGCATATACGTTTCTCAGGAGGCAGATAATTTGGGTGGTATTCCCATCTCTATAAGCATTTTTCACAGATTATTGAGATCCACACAGTCAAAGGCTTTAGCGTAGTCAATGAAGCAGAAGTAGATGTGTTTTTGGAATTCTCTTTCTTTCTCTATGATCCAGTAGATGTCAGCATCTTGATCTCTGGTTCCTCTGCCTTTTCTAAATCCATCTTGTACATCTGGTAGTTCTTGGTTCACATACTGCTGAAGCCTAGCTTGAAGGATTTTTAGCATAATATTGCTAGCATGTGAAATGAGTGCAACTGTGTGGTAGTTTGAACATTCTTTGGCATTACCTTCCTTTGGGATTAGAATGAAAACCTTTTTCCAGTCCTGTGGCCACTGCTGAGTTTTCCATATTTGTTGGCATATTGAGTGTAGCACTTTCAAAGCATCATCTTTTAGGATTTGAAATAGCTCAGCTGGAATTCCGTCACCTCTGCTAGCTTTGTTAGTAGCAATGCTTTCTAAGGCCCAGTTGACTTCACACTCCAGGATGACTGGCTCTAGGTGAGTGACCACACCATCGTGGTTATCTGGATCATTAAGACCTTTTTTGTATAGTTCTTCTGTGTATTCTTGCCATATCTTCTTAATATCTTCTGCTTCTGTTAGGTCCTTACCATTTCTCTTCTTTATTGTGCTTCTTTAGTCTTAAGTGTTCCCTGGTATCTCCAATTTTCTTGAAGAGATCTTTAGTCTTTCCCATTCGATTGTTTTCCTCTCTTTGTTTACATCGTTCACTTAGAGAGCTTTTTTATCTCATCTTACTATTCTTTGGAACTCTGCATTCAGTTGGGTGTATCTTTCCCTGTCTCCTTTGCCTTTCGTTTCTCTTCTTTTCTCAGCTATTTGTTAGGCCTCCTCAGACAACCACTTTGCCTTCTTGCATTTCTTTTTCTTGTGGATGGTTTTGGTCACCACCTCCCGTACAATGTTATGAACCTCTGTCCGTAGTTCTTCAGGTACTCTGTCTATCAGATCTAATCACTTGGAATCAATTCATCACCCTCACAGTATAATCATATTGGATTTGACTTAGGTCGTACCTGAATGGCCTAGTTGTTTTCCCTACTTTCTTCAATTTAAGCCTGAATTTTGCGCTAAGGAGCCTTTGAGCCACAATCAGTATCAGGTCTTGTTTTGCTGTCTGTGTAGTAGTACTCATCAATATGTTAATTTTTAATTTGGATAAATTCTTGAAACCATGAGATTGAGAACTAGAGATGTTGAAACCCTCCAGGTGGTTTGATGGATTGTCCCACAACACCCTTCTGTGTGTTTCCTTTGTGTAGTCCTCTCCCTCTATCCCAGGACAGAGCTTTACCTCTTTCCTAGAACAAAATTATTTTTATGCTCTTCCGACATTCCCTAACTGGGCAGCTTAACTCATCATCATTTTCTTGATTTCACTAAAGAATTCACTGACCACTCCTCCCCTAATTCTAATGTAACTAGAACCATAAAATTTAATATAATATCTGTTTCAAATTATAGATCTTAAGAAATACCATCTTATTTAAATTAAATAAAGATTAAGGGATAGATACTTGTAATATTCCATCAAAAGCAACTCCTTTCTCTTTCTCACTTGTGAATGGACCATTGGGTAACTTAAAGCATACATTTTTTTTATTATTTTAAAAAATTATTGAAGTATAGTTGATAAATAATATTATATAAGTTGCAAGTATATAGTATAGTGGTTCACAGTTTTTAAAGGTTATACTCATTAATGGCTATTGCAAAACATTGGCTGTCTTCCCCATGTTGTGCAGTATATCCTTGTGGCTTATTTTATACTTAGTAGTTTGTACCTCTTAATTCCTTTCCCCTATATTGCCCCTCCCCTCTTCCCTCTCCTGACTGGTAACCACTAGTTTGTTCTCTATATGTGTGAGTTTAAAGCACACATTTTAATCATGTTCATGTAGGCCATTGTTGACCTGGGCCTGACCTCTTTGTGCTTCCTCATCTCTGTTTACTTTTTTTGGAATTTCATCATTCACCACTCTTTTATTACTATTATTGAAATATATTTGATTTACCATATTGTGTTATTCAGGTGTACACCAAACTGATTCAACTACATATATATTTTTTAGTTTAATCTTCTATTATAGATTATTACAAGATATTGAACATAGTTTCCCATCAGTTCAGTTCAGTCACTCAGTCGTGTCCAACTCTTTGCGACCCCATGAATCAATCGCAGCACGCCAGGCCTCCCTGTCCATCACCAACTCCCGGAGTTCACTCAAACTCATGTCCATTGAGTCGGTGATGCCATCCAGCCATCTCATCCTCTGTCGTCCCATTCTCCTCCTGCCCCCAATCCCTCCCAGAATCAGAGTCTTTTCCAGTGAGTCAACTCTTCGCATGAAGTGACCAGAGTATTGGAGTTTCAGCTTCAGCATCAGTCCTTCCAATGAACACCTAGGACTGATCTCCTTTAGGATGGACTGGTTGGATCTCCTCGCAGTTCAAGGGACTCTCAAGAGTCTCCTCCAACACCAGAGTTCAAAAACATCAATTCTTCGGCGCTCAGCTTTCTTCACAGTCCAACTCTCACATCCATATATGATCACTGGGAATACCATAGCCTTGACTAGACGGACCTTTGTTGGCAAAGCAGTATCTCTGCTTTTCAATATACTACCTGCTGCTCCTGCTGCTGCTGCTGCTAAGTCGCTTCAGTCGTTTCCAACTCTATGCAACCCCATAGACAGAAGCCCACCAGGCTCCCCCGTCCCTGGGATTCTCCAGGCAAGAACACTGGAGTGGGTTGCCATTTCTTTCTCCAATGCATGATAGTGAAAAGTGAAAGTGAAGTCGCTCAGTCGTGTCCGACTCCTAGCGACCCCATGGACTGCAGCCCACCAGGCCCCTCCGTCCATGGGATTTTCCAGGCAAGAGTACTGGAGTGGATTGCCATTGCCTTCTCCAAATATACTACCTAGGTTGGTCATAACTTTCCTTCCACTGAGTAAGCGTCTTTTAATTTTATGGCTGCAATCACCATCTGCAGTGATTTTAGAGCCCCAAAAAATAAAGTCTGACACTGTTTCCACTGTTTCCCCATCTATTTCCCATGAAGTGATGGGACCAGATGCCATGATCTTCATTTTCTGAATGTTGAGCTTTACACCAACTTTTTCACTCTCCTCTTTGATTTTCATCAAGAGGCTTTTTAGTTCCTCTTCACTTTCTGCCATAAGGGTGGTGTCATCTGCATATCTGGTTATTGATATTTCTCCTGGCAATCTTGATTCCAGCTTGTGCTTCTTCCAGCCCAGCATTTCTCATGATGTACTCTGCATATAAGTTAAATAAGCAGCGTGACAATATACAGCCTTGATGTACTCCTTTTCCTATTTGGAACCAGTCTGTTGTTCCATGTCCAGTTCTAACTGTTGCTTCCTGACCTGCATATAGGTTTCTTAAGAGGCAGGTCAGGTGGTGCTATATAGTAAATCCTTATTGCTTACCTATTTTATGTATAGTAGTCTACTTCCCTGGTGGTAGAGTGGTAAAAAATCCACCTGCTAATGCAGAAGATGTGAGTTCAGTCCCTGGGTCAGGAAGGTCCCCTGGAGAAGGAAATGGCAACCCATTCCAGTATTGTTGCCTGGGAAATCCCATGGACAGAGTGGCTGGCGGGCTACAGTCCATGGGGTCACAGAAGAGTCAGATATGATTTAGCAACTAAACAACACCAACAAGTCTATTTATCTCGTACTCCTGATTTATCCCTGCCCCTCCCTTTCCCCTTTGGTTACCATAGGTTTGTTTTCTGTGTCCGTGAAGCTTACTCCACTCTCACTGCCCAGTAGCATATAGTGCTTTCTCTGTAGTATGTGGTCCTTCCCTCTTTCTGATGACCTACAGCTATACAGACAAATCCTATCTGACTATCGAACTGCAGCTAACCTGTTACCTCTTCCCAAAAGCCTTTTCACTGCCCAAACTAGAATTAAGAACATGTGATCTCTACTCTGTTTTCCCTGTACTTTGTATTCTTCCTGGTGGTTTGTATAGTTTTTGTCATATTTCGCTCTGTATCAGTTAGTTTTGCATGTATCTTTCTCACTAAAGAATAAGTTATTGAAGAGCAGAGCTTGTACTCTATGTACCTTATGGGCTTTCCAAACCCATAAGAAAGAAAGTGAAGTGGCTCAGTTGTGTCCAACTCTGTGCGACCCCATGGAC
This sequence comes from Bison bison bison, assembly GCF_000754665.1. NCBI lineage: Eukaryota > Metazoa > Chordata > Mammalia > Artiodactyla > Bovidae > Bison > Bison bison. The sequence continues at coordinate 3,321,665 of NW_011494784.1, forward strand.
TGTAGCCTACCAGGTTCTCCGTCCATGGGATTTTCCAGGCAAGAATACTGGAGTGGGTTGCCATTTCCCATAAAGTACATTGAATTCTAGTGAATACTCAGCCAATGTTTGTTGAATCTAATTTAATCACTGAGAATTATGTTAACCATAGGGTTGTTATAAATCCAGCCCTAATTTGAAGCAGTGAAGTGCATGCAGTTAATGTTGCCGCTGGAATACAAATAATTATCATTCTTTCACCTTTGTGGGATTGATGTTAGGGTTTTAATCAGAAGACTGGACTAAGCCATTTCCTGGTTATTCTGAAACAGCCTGGAGGAAAAGCTTCTGTACTTGTTCTGTACGCACTTTCTACATGTAATTCAGGTTTGGTTCAGACTTTCCTAGGTCTGTCAATTTCCAGCTACATTAGAACCCTTTGAAACAATAGGATAATGTTCTAAGTTGTTACATAGACTTTTCCTTTCAGCATTGCCTAAACACTAAATAAATGTACTCTAAGTAATCTGGTGATATTATTACCAAAGCTCTGGACTGCACATTATCATTCTCTGTGTGTGTCATTAATGGAATGGTTATTCAAGTTAAATAAGTCATGTTTAGTTCATATTTCATTTTCAACTGTTTGTATCTAGCATTTAACACAATAAAGAACAATCTGAAATTTCTCATGAAAATGGATCTACTTATGTCAGTAATGCACAAAGCCTCATGAATATGTCCATATATGGAGAGAATGTCCTGTATTCAGTAGCTATCACTGAATCACATGGTGTGGACCCATAGTTTTCAATTTTATTTTTGCTAGTGAATCTTTCATTCATTGAAAGTCTTAACTGGAAGTCTAATATAAAAAACAAACACGAATGTGGTATGTTGATTGAAGAAGAAAAGAGCTAAGATTATAAACAAGATGATCTGAGAAAACTAGCAAACATATAGGAAGATTATATTCAGAAATGAATAATTTGAAAAAAATATTCTATACTCATTACTTATAAAAGTAACCCATGCCTGTTACAATAATCATTACTGTAACAATCAAATTGAAATCGATTTCCTATCCAACTAGAACATTATTGCTAAGAGTATGGGCTGTATCTTTCCATACTCTATCCACATTCATGTGCCAAATGGGGGTCATATGTCTATACATGTTGCTGTTTTCCCCTAACAGTGCAGCATGGGTATCCATCTGGGGCATTCCATAGGGTAGGACTCATTTATTTTCATTTTTTAAAATTTTTGGAGTATGGAAATCCCATAGTTTATTCTACTTTACATAGAGGATCTTTCAAGGTTTTAATCTGGAAAAACAAGAAGTTTAGTTTTAAAACAAACCATTTATTATACTTTTAGAGTTAAGATAGTAACAAAAGAATTCTTATAAAGAAAAAATTATTCTAACTCTCAGCATTGCATATCTAATTATGGAAAGGCAGTGGTGACTCATTTAAATGTGATAAGATCATTTTTGGATCACAGCCATTCTGACTGGCGTGAAATGGTACCTCATTGTGGTTTTGATTTGCATTTCTCTGATAATGAGTGATGTTGAGCATCTTTTCATGTGTTTGTTAGCCATCTGTATGTCTTCTTTGGAGAAATGTCTATTTAGTTCTCTGGCCCATTTTTTGATGCTGGAAAGGGTATGGAGAAAAGGGAACCCTCTTACACTGTTGGTGGGAATGCAAACTAGTACAGCCACTGTGGAGAACAGTGTGGAGATTCCTTAAAAAACTGGAAATAGAAC
>NW_011494784.1:3323517-3354686 GCF_000754665.1 Bison bison bison
AAACTGGAAATAGAACTGCCTTATGATCCAACAATCCCACTGCTGGGCATACACACTGAGGAAACCAGAAGGGAAAGAGACACATGTACCCCAATGTTCATCGCAGCACTGTTTATAATATCCAGGACATGGAAGCAACCTAGATGTCCATCAGCAGATAAATGGATAAGAAAGCTGTGGCACATATAAATAATGGAGTATTACTCAGCCATTAAAAAGAATACATTTGAATCAGTTCTAATGAGGTGGATGAAACTGGAGCCTATTATACAGAGTGAAGTAAGCCAGAAAGAAAAACACCAATACAGTATACTAACGCATATATATGGAATTTAGAAAGATGGTAACGACAACCCTGTATGCGAGACAGCAAAAGAAACACAGATGTACTGAACAGCCTTTTGGACTCTGTGGGAGAGGGAGTGGGGGAGCTGATTTGGGAGAATGACATTAAAACATGTACAATATCATATAAGAAATGAATCACCAGTCCAGGTTCGATGCAGGGTACAGGAAGCTTGGGGCTGGTGCACTGGGACGACCCAGAGGGATGGTATGGGGAGGGAGGTGGGAGGAGGGTTCAGGATGGGGAACACGTGTACATCCATGGCGGTATACATGTTGATGTATGGCAAAACCAACACAATATTGTAAAGTAATTAGCCTCCAATTAAAATAAATAAAGTTTTTAAAAAATTTAAAAATGTGATAGGATCAGCATGAAAGGGTTTTCATGTGTTTAATACACATGGGGTTTGGGACTTAGGCTAGAGTTGAGTCTAGGATTTGTCATTTACTGCTCTCTGACCTTATTTACATCAAAGTACCTCTCTGCTTCCATTTCCTCATCTACAGTAGGGCATTAATGGCATTTACTTACAAAGATGTTATGAGTACTAAGTGAGATGATAATGCATATAGAGCAATTGACACAATGCCTGGGACATAACAGGTGCTCAAGAAATACCATATATATGTTTTTCTTTTTTTTTTCAGGAAGTAGATCTTGTCCTTCCATAAAACTTTGTATATATTCTCAATCCCTCCTTCTTCTCTCCCATACCATTTCCACACTGTGGAGTTCTAGATGATTCTGTTTAGTTACTTATAGTGGTAGATTAAAATAATATGATAAAAGTCAGTATAGACTTTTTGAGGTCTGTAATGTCATTTATTTTGTTCTTCCTGTGTCTATACTCATCTTCAATTTTACTTGTCTTATAATAGCTCATCTTTAATTTCATTAAGATAGCCTATCAGTATACAGATTCATTTCAGTTATCTATGACTGTGGCTTGAATTATTTTCCAAGGGCTGTTTCTCTAAATATCTGTGACTATATAATTTATTACTTTGAAAGTCATATATTAGACAGTCTTTTCCAAGTAAAAGAACTCATTCTTTCTTCCATTATCAGGCATCAAATGAAATAGTAAAATTTATATTCTTTGAGATTATTTTAATTTGTGCTCTTTATATAACATTGTCAAATATATGGAAAATAATTGGATAATTACTTCATGTAAAATTATTAGAGAGCACAATAACAAAAGAAATAAGTGATATATTGGCTGAGTGATTTAAGGAATAAGGGAATAAATGAGTAATAAAATAATTTCTTCAAGGAACCAGTTGAAAGCCCATGTGGCAATTTAAAGTCGCTGTAACTTATTACAGTTTTACCTACATCATCTACAAAGTACAGAAATTGGAATTTCTTCTTTTTATTAAGCTTAGTGAACTTCCACACTGTAGATAAAAGAGAGAAGATGACATCTAAGTTTTTTATGTAATGCCTAAAAGTTTCCCCACACTATCAAGACTGTTGAGCTAAGGCTAAGAGTTATGAATGAAGTTAAACTGATGACTACGGGTGGGGGGCTGGGGAAGAATGTTTTAGTTAGGGAGGACAGCAAGTCATCTTTGAGGAGGAGGCAATATATGAATGGAGACCTACATGATAAGAAGCCAGTCAGGTCGATAAATATAAAAGGAATGTTCTCTGCAGAAGGGACAGCAAAAGCAAAAAAAGCACCCCGAATGGAGAATGATTAGGGTGTATTTCCATAACAGAATGTTTATTTGGGTGGTGGGAGCAACAGGAACAGATAGTACGCAGTAGGAGGCGGCCACAGATGTAGGCAGGAGGCAGCTCAGCAGGCCCTCCTAAACCATGGAGGGCATTTGCTTTTAAACCCATAGAGAAAGCCAGTGGAGGTTTTCAGCAGAGTAGCAGCCTGATGGAATACACAATTTGAAAACATCACTGCTGTGTAGAGAATGGACTGCAGGTGGGGTAAGGGATGGGAAGGCAAGAGAGGAAGGTTGAAATGGTCCAAGAAGGAGTTGTTAATGAGGTAGACTAGAATGACAGCAATACCAAGACATCTGGAGAGCCTGGTGACAAGAGAGAGAAGACTAAGGATCAAGAAAGATTTTTCACAAAGGAAATAAATTTTGCTCAGGGAGTCCAGGTATTGATTGCATTCTTTACTTCTGCTTGCTAATCAAAAAATATAGCAAGTATTGAATTTCAAAGTGCTCTCTGTTTGTTTACTCTAAGTATTTGACCTGGTAAAATGGAACACTGTTTTCAAAGACTTTAACAAAATCAGAATTGATTCAATTTATCACCCCTTTAGAATTAATGTGCCAGAACTGCTTAAGAGAAACCATGTCACAGGTGACAACTTACTCTTTCTCTTAAAGATGTTAATAGCACTTTATTTGATGCTAAGGGGCCATAAAATTAAATGTAAGAATTAGAATTATATAATTTGGGCTGCATGAAAATAATAATAATAGTAATATATTTAACATTTGCCAGTCTATTATACTTTACACACTCTCCTAAGCCCTAAAATAGATAGCTTTTAATCTTCACAATAATCTCATAAGATATATATTCTTCTCAATTTTGTAGAACATAGCGTAGCTAAAGAAGTCAGAATGCAGGCTTTAATGAACTAATATTTTTGCTGTAAAGTGCTGCACTCAGTATGTCAGCAAATTTGGAAAACTTAGCAATGGCCACAGGACAGAGAAAGGTCAGTTCTCATTCCAATCCCAAAGAGGGGCAAATGCCAAAGAATGTACAAACTACCATACAGTTGCACTCATTTCACATGGTAGCAAAGTTATGTTCAAAATCCATCAAGATAGGCTTCAGCAGTCTGTGAACTGAGAACTTGCAGATAAACAAGCTGGGCTTAGAAAAGGCAGAGGAACCAGAGATGAAATTACCAACTGTCTTTGGATCATAGAGAAAGCCAGGGAATTCCAGAAAACATCTACTGCTCTTTCATTGACTGCACTAAAGCCTTTGACTCTGTGGATCACAACAAACTGTGGGAAATTCTTTAAGAGATGGGAATACCAGACCACCTTACCTGTCTCCTGAGGCACTTGTATGCAGGTCAAGAAGCAACAGTTAGAACTGAACATGCAACAGTGGACTGGTTCAAGAATGAAAAAGGAGAATGTCAAGGCTATGTATTGTCACCCTGCTTTTTAACTTATATGCAGAGTATATCACGCAAAATACCAGGCTGGATAAGTCACAAGCTGGACCCAAGATTGCTAGGAGAAATATCAACAACCTCAGATATGCAGATGATATCACTGTACTGGCAGAAAGCTAAGAGGAGCTAAAGAGCCTCTTGCTGGGGGTGAAAGAGGAGAGTGAAAAAGCTGGCTTGAAACTGAACGTTCAAAAAACTAAGATCATGGCATCCAGTCCCAACAGTTCATGGCAAACAGAAGGGGGAAAAGTGGAAACAATGACACATTTTATTTTCTTGGGCTCCAAAATCACTGTGGATGGTGACTGCAGCCATGAAATTAAAAGACGCTTGTTCCTTGGAAAGAAAGCTATGACAAACCTAGACAAAGTATTAAAAAGCAGAGACATGGCTTTGTTCCATGGACTCCAAGGAGATTAAACCAGTCAGTCCTAAAGGAAATCAACCCTTAATGTTCATTGGAAAGATAGATGCTAAAGCTCCAATACTTTTGGCCACCTGATGCAAAGAGCTGAATCACTGGAAAAGACCCCAATGCTGGGAAAGATTGAAGGCAAAAGGAGAAGGGAGCGGCAGAGGATGAGATGGTTAGATAGCATCGCTGACTCAGACATGAATTTGAGCCAATTCTGGGAGATAGTAAAGGACAAGGAAGCCTGGTATGCTGCAGTTCATGGGGTCACAAAGAGTCAGATGCAACTTAGTGACTGAACAACAATAAAGAAGTTAGAATGTGGGCCTCAACAAACTAATATCTTTTTGTGTCATTTTTATACTGTTTGGTGCATCTAATCTTCTCCCTTCACCTGTGACCACATATTCAAGCTTTTCTTCTGTTACCATGGCAAATTAACTGCTCTTCTACCTTAGTCTGCTTCCTCTATTTCTTCACTAAACCCCATTCCTTCTCACCTCATCAGTGACATGGCTCAATTATCTTTTCTTTCATCTTCAGAACTTCTCTCTCAACTTTATTATCGCCATCCACATTCATTCATACTGCTAAAAGGAAAGAGGAAAAGCCATCTCTGGTCTCCTTGTGCACATGTGCGTGTTCAGTCACTCAGTTGTGTCCAACTCTGCGACCCATGTACTGTAGCCCATCAGGCTCCTCTGTCCATGGAGTTCTACAGACAATAATACTGGAGTGGGTAGCAATTCCTTTCTTCAGGGGATCTGCCCAACCCAGAGATCAAACCCATGTCTCCTGCACTGCAGGTGGATTCTTTACCGTCTAAGCCACCAGGGAAACCCTTCCAATTACTCCCTTTTTTTTCACTTTAAAGCAAAATTCCTTAAAACTGTAGTCCATACTTGCCCTCTACAACCTCGTTTTTCCTGTTATCTGGGAAGCCATGGGATCTGGACTCTGCCCTATCCTTCCACTAAAGCTATTCTTGTCAAGTCAGTTCAGTCACTCAGTTGTGTCCGACTCTTTGCAACCCCATGGACTGCAGCATGCCAGGCCTCGCTGTCCATTACCAACTCCTGGAGTTTGCTCACACTCATGTCCATCGAGTCGGTGATGCCATCCAACCATCTTATCCTTTGTTGTCCCCTTCTCCACTTGCCTCCAATCTTTCCCAGCATCAGGGTCTTTTTAAATGAGTCACTTCTTCACATCAGGTGACCAAAGTATTGGAGTTTCAGCTTCAACATCAGTCCTTCCAATGAATATTCAGGACAAATTTCCTTTAGGATGGACTGGTTGGATCTCCTTGCTGTCCAAGGGACTCTCAAGAGTCTTCTCCAACACCATAGTTCAAAAGCATCAATTCTTTGGTGCTCAACTTGCTTTATGGTCCAACTGTCACATCCATATATGAATAGTGGAAAAACCATAGCTTTGACTAGATGGACCTTTGTCGACAAAGTAATGTGTCGACAAAGTAGTGTCTCTGCTTTTTAATATGCTTTCTAGGTTTGTTATAGCTTTTCTTCCAAGGAGCAAGCGTCTTTTAATTTCATGGCTGCAGTCACCATCTACAGTGATTTTGGAGCCCAAGAAATTAAAGTCTGTCACTGTTTCCATTGTTTCTCCATCTATTTGCCGTGGAGTGATGGGACAATATGCCATGATCTTCGTATTTTTAATGTTGAGGCAGCTTTTTCACTCTCCTTGTCAAGGTCACAGTTAAACCCAGTACTCTTCCCTGAGTTCTTATCTAATGTCCTGACAAGGAGGCCTGCCTGGTTCTTTCTATCCACAGTATAACACACATGCACTCCAACCCATCAGAACCCCTTCTTGGCAATTTTTATTCTTCTTCCGTGTAATAGATTTACTTACTGTGTTGATTGTCTCTTCCATAAAGATCCAGAGTTTGACTGTTTTGTTCTGTAGTGTATCTCAAGTACCCAAAACAGTGTCTTGCACTCAGTAGGTGTTTACTGAATGAATGTATGAATGACTTCCATGCCCACTTGCTGCATATATTGAGTTAATTTGCTCAAGGATAACACTTGAATTGCTTTTGGCTAATATTTTGGAAGTGAGTTATTATACATGCTATAGTCTAGTGATTACTGGACCCAGACTCTGCATTCAGACTCTCTAGTGAGTTCTGATACCTTGCCCTTTTCAAGTCAATTAGCCACTCTGAGTATCAGTTTGTTCCTCTATACAATGGAGCTAAATGCTAGTAATTATTTTGTAGAACTATTATGAGGATTATAGGATTAATGCCTGTAAACTACTCAGCAGAGTTCTGGAACATAAGAGTCTCTAAATTATGTTATGAATCTTAATCGTTATCATTAGTAAAATGGCAAGAGTAATAAAAGTAAAATACCAGTTAATCATGTGAAATATTATAAAAAGTTTTTATTGTTCCAAATTTCTGGGTTTAATCAGTTTCATATTGCTGAATGATCCTTAGGGAAGGTAAATATATAATCCTGAGATTGTTATTAGGAAATGACCAAAACAAATGGAAGAAAATGGGAGGATATTTTCTAAAGCTTTTCCAAAAACCACTAATAAAATGCTAAAAAGGGGGACCAATAGAGGGATTTTGCTATCAAATACACTTAAGTAATACCACTTACTATATGCTTCCTTTATAAATTTAAAAGCATATTAAAAGCTTTGAGAAGTCTTCCAATAGAAAGGTTATGTTTGTTTATTTAATCAGCGTTCTAAACTCTAACCACAAGGAAGCTTTTCTTTTCATGACCTCTTTTGACTTGCTATTAAATTTCATTTTGAATTCTTTAGAACTGCTTTGTGAAAATTCAACTAATCTTATTAGATATTTAGAGTCAGAATGTTAGAATGGAAATAATTTTAGTGATTGAGTTGCTTTTACCAACATTTATGTATGTGTTTACTTTATGTTACTGCCATTCACCCAATCTCCCTTCCTGAAACTTGTCATTTCCTCTTTCCTTCATTCTAGTCATGTAATAAGTCTTTCTTTCCTGTCCTACTTCTGAAAAGTCCGTGGAATCAGGCCTCTTGTCCTTAGAACCAACATTTCTCCTACAGGCTTTGGCAATAGCATGATTTTAAAACTTCCATCCTCCCAGCTTGAGCGTCAACTTTCAATTCAGCATGAACACCGAAGCTGAAGTACTTCTACATGTACATCTTTACATTTGTCCTTTGTTTATAAAACTCGTCACTTCTCCCTGTGACCAACAAGGAGCATTCTAAGCTTCTTGCTGCTGCTGCTGCTAAGTCGCTTCAGTCGTGTCCGACTCTGTGCGACCCCATGGACTGCAGCCCACCAGGCTCCGCCGTCCCTGGGATTCTCCAGGCAAGAACACTGGAGTGGGTTGCCATTTCCTTCTCCAGTGCATGAAAGTGGAAAGTGAAAGGGAAGTCGCTCAGTCGTGTCTGACTCTTAGTGACCCCATGGACTGCAGCCTACCAGGCTCCTCCATCCATGGGATTTTCCGGGCAAGAGTACTGGAGTGGGGTGCCATTGCCTTCTCCCTCTAAGCTTCTTAGGAGGGCACATACGGTCTCTTTCAATTTTTGCAGGAGTCCCAGAATCAAAATCTTGAGAAAGGATAGTTTTTTAAAAATTTGCTCTCATTCAAATGGATACTATTTCACTTACCATGGGATCCTTTGATTTGGCTCCTTGGTATGACTGGCAAAGACTTCTCTCAGGGAAAACTCTTGGCTTCATCTGCCCAGACAGTTCTAAATAAGAAATGATTTTATAAAATGAGTGAGTTGATTGACAGTGTTTCAGGGATAGGTGACCCAAGATTTGTGTCAGAATAAGGAGCTAATTGCCTAAAGTTGTCTTCAATTGACTATTCATTTATTTCTTACGGTATTCAGGAAACACTCACTGGTGTTTTGGCTCCAAGCACTTTGCTAGGTGCTAGTGAAAGGTGAATAACAGTCAGGACTTGTCTTTGGGGAGCTCAGCATATAATGATGAATAAAAGTTCTAAATTGAGTGCCGACAGACTCTCAGATCTATTAAACATTAAGGACAGGATAAAAACACCTAATAAAACTTACTGCCTTGCAGTCATCTTTTTTGCTCTATTTGGGTTATTAAACTATAACAATACATTTGATATTCATCAGCAGGCATCTAATGCATTGACAGTTTTGCAATTTCCTGACAAATGTTTGTAATAATATCCTCTAGAAAACAAGCAAGAAAGCCTGGAATTAAATCTTTTTCTTTTCCCATAATCATAAAACCCTATACTGGGGTTACCAATACTTCCCTGATTATTTTACTGAAGAACTGTTTCTTCATTGTTCACTATATATCAAGCACTGATTTGATATTTAGCTTAATCTTTCATCTGGAGAAACCATGTACTTCACTGTAGATATTGTAGAAGTATGACTTACAGTGTTTGCTTTGCCATTTTATCTACACAAGTATACTTTCAATACCAGGTTCTTCTTATTTGAGCTTTTTAGGCTTTGGGATTATCAATTAAAACATTGTAATGATTTCATACAGAACCAGTGTCGAGGATGAGGAACACAAGTAGGTGAAATCAGCATCAGTGGTCTGTAGTCTCCCTGTTGGACCGGTGGCCTTCATCCCATCCTCACTCTGCTCTCAGGAGTCCAGAGGGAAACCAGGACATTTGATGAACATCTATTGGCGTATGTCAGGTTGTTGAGTCTCTTGTGACGTCTCTGATTAGTATATCTCCTTTCTATCATCAATTTTGTTTTCAATTCACTAGATTTTACAACTGATTGAATATTTGGAATACTTGCTGAAAGCACAAGCTTGCTTTATTATCACACATTGTCTCATTTACACACATGTGCACATGTGCACACACACACATTTCTTCACCCTTAAAGGAATATGTTCACCAGAACAGGAGAGAAGAGATATAATGAGCTTATACAATAAAGCAGTAATAATCACTCAGTTGTGTCTGACTCTTTGTGACCCCATGGAGTATACAGTCCATGGAATTCTCCAGGCCAGAATACTGGAGTGGGTAGCCGTTCCCTTCTACAGGAGATCTTCCAAATGCAGGGATTGAACCCAGGTCTCCTGCATTGCAAGTGGATTCTTTAGCAGCTGAGCCACCAGGGAAGCCCAATAATCATGATAAAATTAATCAATTCCTCTTGGAAAGGATATGTTTTTATCCAATACACACCCAGCTGTAGCAAACTTGGTACCAGTTTGCATTTTAATAAATGACAGATTGCTGTGAAATTAGTTGGCAAATGATGAAAAACTTTGAAATAAAATATGGGTAGGCAAAGATAGACAGGGGAGCTTTTTTTATATCGGTTCCACTTCAGGAAAATTGACTTTAACTGGAGTTTGTTTTAAAAAATCCTCCCCTAGAATTGAACTATGTCCTGATGGAATTCTGCGTTTTTAGAACATTAACAGAGCTAAGAAGTTACTTGCCAAATGAACCCAGAAGATCATTATCCATTTTAGAAACAAAGAAATATGTTTTCATAAATACATAGGTGGTTTCGCATTCTGTAGTTGAAAATTATCTGGTATCTGAGTATCAGATTTGGATTGCTGTATCATTGTGAATTGTGCTGCATTTATATTGAAAGGAGCACATGTTTATCCTGCCTTGTATAATGCACATGTCTAGAATCTTTTGTCACCTTGTTTTTAGTTTAGAGATTTGTTATTAACACTGTGAGTAGTTTTTATTAACTTTTGCAAATTCCATTCTAATTCCCTTCATTCTTCTCGTGGATTAACCAGATATCAAGAACAGTCCTCTTTTCTTTTAGTTTGTTTTGTTCTGTTTTTAGTGACTACTGGGCCGTCTGGGGAATAAATGAAGTCCTTATCACAGAAGTCATTCTAGTATAGTCTGGATGTCTGTGTTATAGGGAAGATACAACATCATACAAGGATTAGCTTGGGTCAAGTTCAGGTTCATACCAATTCTGAGCTTCTGTGATTCTAAACATAGATTTGAGAAAGCTGATGGGGAGGACAGATACATCAGTTTCCTTCAACAAAACATGTCAGCAATCAGAAAAGATAGGCCACCATGTAACAAACAAGGATAAATTGAACTGAGTTGATAATATCAAATGATTTAGAAGTATATATGACTTCCACTGAAGACTTTTTTTTCACTTTCCCTGGGCCTGTGTTCCTCATCTTTAAGATGAAAACAACCAAATTTAATATTCAGGATTGTAAACATTATTATGATTATTACCTCTGATGGCCTCTTGAGTTAGGCATAGAGATAATCCTCATGGAACCTCCCCCAGTTTATAGATTTGGAAACTAAGTCTTGGCAAAATAGGTAACCTGGCCATTAAGAAGCACGACTGTGAGTCAGACTCAAGCCACAAATCTGGTTCTCTTGGTCCCCATGCTCTGTGTGATGTCTGCTTTTATGAAACGCGTCTCCTGGGCCTGTCTCTGCATACCCAGCTCTAGGTGAATAGTAGCTTTAATTCTAGGTGTGAAAGTGAACACTGCAACAGGGATCTCTCTCTCCTCTGAACTCCTGGTGAATTTATCACTTAGGCAACTGATTTGCCATATCCTACACTTCAGTATATTGTCTCTTCCCTTCATCCCAGGATGCAGCCCAGGATAATGTAGAAAGTATTGGCTTTAACGTCACAAAGACCAGAGTTGAAACCTCAGTTTGGTTTCTCTCTAGAGTTCTGAAAAGTTACTAAGTTATCAGAGTTTACATTTCCCTGAGGCAGAGCTATGATGACACTCATTTTATGGCACCATCATGAAAACTGACTGAGGTCCCACGTACACACCTGTCAGACCAATTGCTGGTCTTCTCCCAAGAGGAAGGCCAACATTCGGTGCATCTTTAAGGACCCTAGAGTATCTTTCACAATCTTGTGAATAATATAGGTGTAATATCAGTCGTAATTTTTTTCAGAAGTGTGATTTGCTTTCATTTGAATCAGTATTATTATGGGAAGAAAATGTGAAAGACCGATGTACACCCTTTCAGAAATGTTATGAGCTGCCCCACAGAAGGTCAAAGTCATTGCTCATGGTGGGCTTCAGAAAAGGGCAGCTTTGCTCATCCCTTCAAAGCTGAACTGGGAGTTGGAACTAGCCGGCAGGAGATATTCACTTCTCCAGAGCTACCTGAGAGAAGGCGATCAGTTTTTCATTATTACCGGATCATCCTCTATCCTTCTTTCCAAATGCCTTTTCAAACATTTACAATAAATTCCTTTCATTGTTGTTGCTGAGTCACGAAGTCATGTCCAAATCTTTGCAACTCCGTGGACTGCAGCATGCCAGGCTCCCTCGTCTTCCACTATCTCCTGAAGTTTGCTCAAACTTGAGTTCATTGAGTCGATGATGCCATCCAACCATCTCATCCTCTGTCGTCCCCTTCTCCTTCTGCCCTCCATCTTCCCCAGCATCAGGGTCTTTACCAATAAGTCTGCTCTTCACATCAGGTGGCCTAAGTATTAGAGCTTCAGCTTCAGCATCAGTCCTTCCAATGAATATTCAACGTTGATTTCCTTTTAAGATTGACTGGTTTGATCTTGTATTCCAAGGGACTCTTAAGAGGCTTTTCCAGCACCACAATTCCTGTTGATAATAAATGTTCTCATTCTCTGTGAAAGGACATTTTCAAGTTCTACTCCTTCAGTATAATTGAAAGGTGATGGTATCTTTCTGGGCAGTTTCAAAATAGAGAATTAATGTTAATATTGAAAATATCCTTTTCCATTTCATAAGTCTGGCTCTCCACAAAGTCTGAGCATGACACTGCATTTGCTCTGTGATGACCCAGGATGGAGAAACCTGAAACCTTTGGGAGGTGTTTCTCTTTTTCCCTCAAAAGGGGAGTGCTGGGATGGTGAATGTAATCATTCTTGTGATTATTTCTGAGGGCAGAGATTCGCATGTACTTTTTCAGTTGCTTGGAATGAGAAACTGACAAACCCAAATTGCCTCCTGCTCCCCTACGACCAGTGTTAGCCTTCCCCAGGCCCTGAGAGAACCACTGGAACAGGGCTTAGAGCTTGCCGGACTGTGGAAATGACCAGAAGTTGATATTGGTAATAAACCTGAGTATTACTTAGGCTTCCGTGAGTCAAATGAGGAAGACAGGAGCTGAGAAAAAAAAGGGGGGGGGCATTGATCAGTCTGAATTGACCATAGTTAAAACATGAAAGGCAGACAATTACTTGGAGATTATTGACTTGGTAAATGAGATAAAGAAGGAAAAGAAGGATTTGGGGGTTTGTTTCTGTTTTTTGTTTTTTTTTCCCTCTCCTCGAATGCACCATTGTTAAGCAGTGTTTCTCTAAACCATGTTGTTAAGCATTTTTAGCTATACCTAGTGTCAGTAAGAGTCAGTGCAGGACAGCATTGGTTGAGGTGGGACTGGATTACCTGGTCCTCGCCCTGCCACTGATTGGCTCCGCTCACTTTATTCCCTTAATTTCCTTATGTAGAAATGTAAAAATTTGCTGTATGAACCTTCTGTGTCCAGTTTTAAGTAATATTCGTAGCACATTCTTGGGCTCCACGTTTTAATTATCTGGAGTTTTTAAATGTACAGAAAATCCACAGGTTAACAGGAATAGAATTCCTTGCTTGAAAGCATACTTATTTCCATTAGTGAACACACCTGGTTTTTATTTACTCCTAGATCTTCTACTATCCTTTCTCCCTGAAAGACTGATTTTCTTCTTCCAGTTAAAAATAAACAAGGTTAAATAAATCTACTCTGATGTCATACTATTCTAGGGACCCAAGGGTCACCCCATTGTGCACTTGGTGATAAAGTGCAGAAGCTGTATTGTGTGTTCAAGTCCTTGGTCAGCCCTTCGAAGAAAGGGCAGCTCTGGTAACAGGATTGATTCTATACGTCTTTGGTGAGCTGATGCTTTACAGAATTTATATTCTGGCAGATATGGTGAATAAGCAATTCAGTTTGTTTTGTTTTGGTTTTTTCTTTTATATACACTTGGTAAATATAATAGTAGCTTTTTATCAGGAACCTGAGACTGGAAGAATTCTGTATTTGCAGCATTGATTGATTATTCTTTACGCTAGTCTTTGACTATATAACTATAAGCGTCCTTTTAGAAAACTGAGCTAAAGTCCCCTTGAGGTTCCCTGAACTCAATGCATCATGCTGCTCCTTCATGTACTCGAACACAAAGAATATGGTGGAAAGACCCTAAATGTAGATACTTAAGTAGAATTTAAAGTGGTGGCATTTAACCAGAAATGCTTGCAGTTCTCGTCACCAGCATCTGATACTACAGTCATCATCATCAGGCTTTCTGTTTCTTTGAAAGGAAAGTCAGCTGCATGTGGTATGCTCAGGAATCATATAAAATGGATTTTCTTTTGTGCATGGTAAAATGTATATGATCACTAATAATTACATCTGTTGTTTAGTCGCTAAGTCATGCCGACTCTTTTGAGACTGCTGGGCTGTCCATGGGATTTTCCAGGCAAGAATACTGGAGTGGGTTGCCATTTCCTTCCCTAGGGGATCTTCCCCACCCAGGAATTGAACCCATGGTTCCCGCTTGGTCTCCTGCACTGCAGGCGGGTTCTTTACCACTGAGCTCAGGTTCAATTCCTGGGTGGGGAAGATCCCCTGCAACAGGAAATGGCAACCCACTCCAGTATTCTTGCCTGGAAAATCCTATGAACAGCCCAAGGGTCACAAAAGAGTCGGGCATGACTTAGCGACTAAGTGACTAAACAACAGCAACAAGAACTGTATCTGATATTTTCAGTGTGTTATTAAAGAGCCAATAGGACATTTAAAAGTGCTTAATATATATGGCTTAGTGACCTATTATGCATACAGCAAATCAGAATATGGAAAACTGATGTGGGGCAGAAAAGATGGGTGAGGTTGAGATGGAGAGGAAGAGAAGACAATGAAGTACTATCGATTGAGAAAAGGGAGAAAAGACAGAATTGCAGAGAAATAGGTTATCATTCACAAAAGCCTTCTTTAACTGAATTTGTATTTTCAGACTTTTTCTCTCATCAACCATTCTTTGATAGGCTAAGTAGCATAAAATGAGATTGGTAAAGACACTCCCACAGAGTGTTTTTTGTAAGTCAGTCTGTGAATATTTAGATGGTCCTTCCACCAAATCCAATTTCCTGCTACAGGAGCTGTTCTGAAAGTGGACACATGAAAGTGGGGATGGAAAGATTGAGAACAGCAGCAGGAGAAGGCTTTGGAGCCATGGAGGGCTGAACCCCTGCAGGTGCTGGTGGAGAACACTCTGTTGTTTGTTGGCTGCCTGGTGAAATTGTCTTTGAGAAGCTGTTGCTGTCCATTTTTAAGCTTTTTTAATCCTAGAGTTTTTGCTTGGAAACCAGTGGGTAACAGTCTGAGTCTTGCTGAGATAAATCACAATTAATGACAGTGTTATTTTGTTTTTTTGTCTGCAACTCATGGCATGTGGGATTTTAGTTCCTTGACCAGGGATCAAACCTGCACCCCTGGAGTGGAACAATACTGTCTTAGTCATTGGATCACCAGGGAAGTCTGACAGTTTTATTTTAAAATGCTTAGAGTCATTCCTCTGTTTGCCTTAATAATCCTGAGAACACGATAACTAAACATTCTGAACACAGAGCAGAATCAAGAGAAACCTGTATACTTTGTACATTGGGCGCTATACCATTATGAAGTAGATCATAAAATCAGTCCAGTGTGCTTATTTCCCAGGGGAGGATGCTGTGGCTGGCACAGGTAGTACCTCAGCATAGGATTGTTCCCAACAAAAGCAGCACTTAATCCCTAGATTCCTCACCGTCAGAGGCCACGTCTCCTTCTTTTACTCATTTAAAAACATCTCGTATATATCTGCCTCATTTACTTCCCTTGGGCATTTGTGGGGCTTGACCCACCTTATTCCCTGGGTCTTATTCCATCTCATATAATTAATTTCCCCATCCTCACCTTGCCCAGATTCACTGATTGAAGAAACAAGTCTTGGGCTTTAGTCTTTCCCAAAGACATCTACTCGCGCATCTGTCCCATGACTATGTTCTCTTGGTGTCTTCCCAGAGAAGGCTTCCTCCCACCAAGTTACATCAATGTAGTCTCCGAGGCACCAGAAGCTGTGTTCTCCTGATTTGTTTTGAATTGTGGGTTAGATTTCTTTTCAGATAACATTTAAGAAAACTTCATTTTGATGTGACTCATTTGTCCTAGTGATGATCGTGACTCAAAGATTTATTAAGTATGACTTTAAAATGCAATATGTATGTATTTTAAATTCTGAAACAAGCATCTTCTTTGTTGTTGCTACTGTGTTGCCTTTACATCATGATTCTAAACCAAAACTAATTTTTCAGTGAACCTAGCTCTGTTAAGGAACAGGATTTATTTTGGAAATATTTGTCAGAATACTTTTGAGCTTTCAAAAAGATGAAGTTCTCTCTTCATATCTTAGGTACTGAATAGTCATAGGCGTCCTTGTCTTTCTCCAGCCTCTTCCAACCTGAAACCCCTTCCTGGTGAATCATGGATGGATGAGCTTCCGTAAAGGGAAGTCTTCTGCAGTCTTCTCTCACTGATGTGCAAAGATCAGAAAAGGGCAGGCAGCAGAGCACTGAGGGGCTTTGGTAAAATTGGGTATCAGGCTGTACTTGAAAGACATGGCCCTTCAATGAGAGTTCCTCCTCCTCCAGTTGTTTTATTGTGTCTATGTCTCTTCTTATCAACACATACAGATATGGAGGTTCTAATCAGACTTGTTAGTCTCCCTTTCCTGTCTCCATCCCACTCTCCTTACATTATAGTGTGCCCGTTACTTAATGTTACTCACGTTTTTATCTGTAAAAATGCATATCTAATTGGCTTGAAATTAACTGATAGATGTGAAAGCATCCAGCACAGTGTCCTGGCACGTCTTCTGTATTGCCGGAAGGCTCTGGTCGTTTAGTCATGCTCCTGAAGAATGCAGCTGACCCTTGGACAACACAGGTCCACTTTGACATGGATGTTTTTTCAATAGTAAATACTATAGTATTTACTAATGTAAATACTATATGGTAAAGAGACCCAGATTTGATCCAGAAACACATACACAATTAGATACACAATGAAAGAGAATATTTAGCATTTGATCAAATGGGTCCTGCATGGATTTCACAGGATATTTTACTGTAAATTTACTATCTTTTGACTTGGCACTCATATTGGAGGACTTTTCTTTTTTTCTCTCTCATTCAGAGTTACCAGTTGTAATCATAATACTTTACCACAGTATAAAATAATGTTATTTCCTATACTTTGGGAAAATATGTCTCAATATATTTTTCTCTTTAAAATCTTCTGCCCACCTTCCTTTCTCCTTATATCCACATTAAGATTTAATACTTAAATTACTCTGAATTTCAGAGAAATGTCCAGATTTCTTTTTTACCCCATATGTTTTGGTTTTCCAAATATTGCACACTAATGAAAATTCCCTGTGCATCTGTAGTAAATAAACCTTTGAATTACTAATTGTTTCAGATTAGCCCCCTAGATCTTTAGCAGCTGTCTTTATGGCATTTTCAGCCCACAAATTCAGTCTGTTTATTTCTGGGACTTTAATCATCAGCCATACACACAGGCAGAGAGGTCTGGTTGCCTTGTAGACAAAGTGAGGGCAGCGTCTGAAAGTGCTGTAGCCTGGGGGCGGGGAGGGGGGTCTACGCACCCTTTATCTCCTCCTCTCACCTGTGTCATTCACTGCCAGACTGCCAGCAGAGAATGCCACAGCCTGGGGGCCTGAAACAGCACAAATGGATGTTCTCACAGTCTGGAGGCTAGAAATCTGGAAGTCCATGATCAGGGTGCTGGCAGAGTTCGGTTCTAGGAATGCCTCTCTCCTCAGCTTGCAAACAGCTGCCTTCTTGCTGTGTTGTTAGGAGGTCTTTTCTCTGTTCACACACTTTGGTTGTCTCATCTTCTTAAAAGGACACCATCCTGTCATCCTGCTGACTCTTCTGACCTCATTTAACTTTAATTACCTCTTTAAAGGCTCTTGTTTCAAATACAGTCTCCTCAGGGGTTAGAACATCAACATATGAATTTGAGAGGACACAGTCCAGACCCTAGCACAGCTTAAAGAGGAAGCTACGTCTTCCAATAGACCCTCCAGCTCTCCTCTCCCCTTCTTTCCACAGGCTTCCTGCTCTGGGATACTGATCTCTATGGGCTCCAGGTCCTCTGGCTTCTGGTGGCGTCCAGCCAATGGGTACATTAGTGGAAAATGGGGGAGAGGGAGGAAAAGACGGGGTCTTGCTCAGTGCATAGTCCCCTGGACTCCTTCCCTGCAGGACCAACATGGGCTGGCACATCCCTCGACCAGTTTTCAGCTCCGTTTAACCCCACAGTCTCCAGTTTTTGTGACTCCCTCTCTATCTCGCTCCCTTCAGGCCCGGGGATGTGGTTGTGAGGTGACTACAGACTCCATACCCTCCTCCTTTGGAGTTTGTCTTTACCATGCTCAGCTGGATTTAAGCTTTGGGTCTGGCATTGGTGAGCATTTCTGAGTCCCAATTTGCTCATCCGTTAAAAAAAAAAATGATACAGACTTGAATTGTGCAGAATTATTGTGTACAATAATAATAAAAAGCAGAGACATTACTCTGTCAACAAAGGTCTGTCTAGTCAAAGCTATGGTTTTTCCAGTAGTCATGTATGGGTGTGAGAGTTGGACTATAAAGAAAGCTGAGTGTCAAAGAACTGATGCTTTTGAACTGTGGTGTTGGAGAAGACTCTTGAGAGTCCCTTGGACAGCAAAGAGATCCAACTAGTCCATCCTAAAGGAGATCAGTCCTGGGTGTTCATTGGAAGGACTGATGCTGAAGCTGAAACTTTGGCCACCTGATGCCAAGAACTGATCATTTGAAAAGACCCTGATGCTGGGAAAGATTGAAAGCAGGAGGAGAAGGGGACAACAGAGAATGAGATGGTTGGATGGCATCACCAACTCGATGGACATGAGTTTGACTAAACTCTGGGAGTTGGTGATGAACAGGGAGCCCTGGAGTGCTGCAGTCCATGGAGTCGCAAAGTGTCGAATACGACTGAGTGACTGAACTGAACTGATTGTGTACAAACAGAAAAATGTTTGTACAGTGCTTGATGTATAGAAAGCCTCTGTAAGTGTTAGCCTCTGTGGTTTTTAGGGCACAGTGAACCTTCTATGTATAAAATTCCTGTTGATCATAAAACAGAAATTATCTCTTAAGAATTAGCCCTGGATTTTCAGTCTTAATGGAGAAATAAATGTGTTTATTTCTGTTTATAAAAATCCTACATGGTCACAGTAGGATGGTATTAATAAAATAAAATTCCTTTCCAATCTTATTGAGCAGGAGAAATTCTATTACATTGTCACCTGATGGTAGCTTTAAACATATCACTGTATTGCACATTAACTTCATGGCATACACAAGCACATACACTTCTAAACTGAGATTGTACAAAATCATTTTGTATCCTACATTTGTAATGATATTACAACACAAAAGTATCTTCCAAATATTGTCTTACAAAATAGTTTTTTTTTTATTTTTTGAGTCACATAATAACAATGCTTTTTATTTTATTAGTTCTTTTAAATTGGAGTAAATCGAATATGTTTTTCAAGATGTTTTCATTGACGTTTATACATAAGCACGCAGTCATAATTTTATATAGATATATAAATGTGATTGTGCCATATGTGCTTTTCCATCATTTTGTGGGTGTTAAGCCATCATCTGTTATGGGGCTCTTTAAACCAGGTAAGTTTTGGCATCATCTCAAGCATTCTGTTGACTGGTCAGGTAAATCTCCCACATGACCATGCTTTTTCCTGATGACAGAGCTCCTCAGTGTGTGATGGAAAGGACAGATGTTGGTGATGAAATGGGACTTTCTTCTTCTTCTCTGGCTGCAATGTAATGTATCTGAGATACAGATACGGGTCAGTCACCAGAGTTTCTCAATATTGCCGTCCATATCACAGTGAGGAGTAATTCCCTCCAGAGAATTAGAAGCATTGAACAAAATCCTTCATTTATGATATCTGGGTGATTTTTGCATCTTTCTCTATGTTTCATGAATATTTGGATGGGAAATTGAAGGATGGTAAACCGGGCCCAGCTGTCTAGTGGCAGTAACATCCAGAAGTCTCTCCCCCCTCTCTTCATGAATTTTTCCCATTCCTCTGTAGTCATATTGCATTTTTCCACATTGAAGGACAGAAAGAAATCTATGCTCAGGTCAAGTCAAATCCTGTCATAAATATTCTATTCCTTGAAAATTCAAGGTCAGGGAGAGTTTATCAAAGATACTCCAGATTCTTTGTTGTCTCTCTTTCTTTGGCTCTTTTTCTAGAAATTCCAGGATAACACACTAAATACTCTGAGACCAGAAGACTTGGGGCCTGGAAAGAAATTTAACCATCACTAGCTTTGTGACTTTGGTTCTCACTTCCTAATTACAAACTAGCTTCCCACGTGGCACTCGTGGTAAAGAATCTGCCTGCCAGTGCAGGAAACATAAGAGATACAGGTTTGATCCCTGGCTTGGGAAGATGCCCTGGAGGAGGAAATGGCCACCCACTCCAATATTCTTGCCTAGGAAACCCCATGGACAGAGGAAGCAGGCAGGCTACAGTTCATGGAGTCACAAAGAGTCAGGCACAACTTAGAACACACTGTTGTATTCCTAACTACAAAATGATAGGTTTGCCCTAGGTTCCTCCAGCATGCCTTGTAGATTTGATATGGTAAAATTTCTGAAGGATTGAGCTATAACTGTTCTGAGAGATCTTCAATTTGGCTTATTTATCTCTTTTCTCTGGAAGATCTCATCTTATATAGAAAAATAATCAATACATCTATGTTCTTTGCTTGTTCTCCTTACTTATGTTATGACCCTAGGAAAGTCTTTGAGTTTATGCCAAGTTTTGTAAGAAAAACCAAAAACTTCTTGGATCTGGTTGAAGAAGATATCCACAAGCAAATATGTTTGGAAATTACAAGTCATGCCACCCTTTTAGGGCTTTGCAATGAATGGTCACTCACCTAAAGACTGTGAAGTTCTGCAAAAAGGAAACCTGTTTAATTTGCTTAATTCAGTTTCCCAAAGATATTTGATCTTGAAATTCTTTTATTTCTGGTAGCATCTATTAGCATCCTTCATAATTAATGTCCCTGCCATACATAGAGGAGACACAGCTCTAGAATGAAAGACATTGTCCCAAATTCTGCCCTTTATTGACAGTGTGATCTCAGAGTAAATATGTTACATTACTTCTGTACACCTCGCATTGCTAATATATCAAATGAGGGTACATAATAGCACCCACTTCATGTGGATGTAGATTTATAGGAATATCATATGACTATAAAATGTGACTAATAATATGCCACCTCTGAGGTCTGGCTGTCTGGGTTCAAATTTTGTCCTACCATTTACTGGCTTGTGACCTTAACATTACTTCTGTATCTCAATTCTTTATCTCGATGAGGGGGACAAACTTTGTACCATTCTCACAGTCACTGGAGGAATTCAGTCCAATTCATGTAAAATATTTAGAATGGTGCCTGGCCCACGGTAGGTATCTAGCAAATGTTAGCCCTTATTATTGTCATTGTTGGTGCTCTTGTTACTTCTAGGACTGTATCAGGTAAAGGGGATTATTTTTGTTTCTTTTTGTTTAGTTGGGATATAGTTGACATTAGTTTTAAGTATTCAACATTATTGATTCAATATTTGCATACAGTTGTGAAGTGATCAGCACACTGAGTCTGGTTGACATCCATCACCATACATAGTTGCAGTATTTTTCTTTGTGATAAGAAATTTTAAGATATACTTTCTTAGCAACTTTCAAATGTGCAATATAATAGTATTAACTATAGTCATCAGGCTGTACATTGCATTTGGATTATTTTCATTAA
Organism: Bison bison bison; assembly: GCF_000754665.1. Taxonomy (NCBI): domain Eukaryota; kingdom Metazoa; phylum Chordata; class Mammalia; order Artiodactyla; family Bovidae; genus Bison; species Bison bison. Next base: position 3,344,411 of record NW_011494784.1, read on the forward strand.
AAGCAAGCCCTCTAACCTCAGAAAGCAGCTCAGATCCAGCATATTATTAATAGAGCATCATGTGCTGTGCTCAGTCATTTCAGTCATGTCCAACAGTTTGCAGCCTATGGACTGTAGCCAGCCAGGCTCTTCTGTCCATGGGATTCTCCAGGAAAAAATACTGGAGTGCCCACCCAGGGGATCTTCCTGACCCAGGAATTGAACCCATATCTCTGACGTCGCCTGTATTGCAGGCAGGTTCTTTATCCACTGAGCCACCTGGGAAGTATCATACCCCTCCTGCAAATGCTTGATTCTGCTGTGTTGATATTGATCTTGTCTTCATACGGAACCTGTGACCTATTTCTGTTTGTGCGCAGGGGCGGAGAGGCCTCGGCTCAGTTTTTGTCTGGGCGTCAGGAAATGGTGGAAGGAGCAAAGACCACTGCTCCTGTGATGGCTACACCAACAGCATCTATACTATCTCCATCAGCAGCACAGCTGAAAGTGGAAAGAAGCCTTGGTACCTGGAAGAGTGTTCATCTACACTGGCCACAACCTACAGCAGTGGAGAGTCCTATGATAAGAAAATAGTATGTACCATTTGCTTCTCTGGCATGATTGGTTTATTTATCTTGAAACACAAAGGGAGAATGCATACATTTATATGCACAAGTAATATATGGAAATAGAATGTTAAATTAGCTAATTACTTCCCTGGTGGCTCAGACGGTAAAGAGTCTGCCTGCAATGTAGGAGACCCAGGTTCAATCCCTGGGTAAGGAAGACCCCCTGGAGAAGGAAATGGCAGCCCACTCCAGTATTCTTGCCTAGAAAATCCCATGGATGGAGGAGCCTGGCGGGCTATAGTACATGGGGTCTCAAAGAGTCAGATTCGACTGAGCAACTTCACTTTCACTTTCTTTCAACACAAGTATTTGTAAATGCAACCATTCTGTTACCAAGTCATTGAAAAGCCTTTCTGGGTCATTTACAATCCAGCATTGAATGTGGCCTTAGACATGATTAAGCCTCAGTTTTCTCAAAGACAAATGAGTGGACCACATTCACCCTGTGAGTTAGTGGTAGAGAAGAGACTGGGTGGAATTCTCAGCCCAGTTCCCTATTACTCTGTCCCCATACTGTCTTTGAATTTCAGTTTCAGATCTTTGGTTTCAAAGTAGATACAACGAATTCAGTGTGACCTAAACCTATATCAAAAGTGTTTCTCTAACACCAGCACAAAGTTTGCCTGAACAAAAAGCACAGTAATCCTGTGTGATCTGCTTACCAAGATGCCCTCCTTATTATGCAGATGGTAAAATAGTTAAGAGTTCATGTTTGCAGAACCAGCCTGCTTAGGTTTCATTGACTGTTGAACCGTTTGCTAGCTGGTACCTTTGGACAAATTACTTAATTTTTCTGTCTCAACATCCTTAACTGTCAAATGGGGACATTTGATAATATGTAGTTCACAAGATTTATTTCAGTGATTATGAGGAAGTAGATAAAAAGTGCTTTGTACACTGATCCATTGGTGCTCAAGAAAGATCTGACTTTGGGGATGTCCCCACTCAGTATAGCCGACTCTGAATTTCAGACACCTTTGCACTGTCTTCTTTTCCCGATCATGATTTTGCAAAATGTCTCAGGATTTGTCTTCTAAAGTGAAGCTGAGCTGCTATGTCTGAATCTTTTTAGCATTTAGCCAATACCCTGCTTTTAGATCCCAGGATTCATATAGGTTTGAGTCACTCTGTGATGCTCCCTCTTGCTTTATACAGTGCTAGAAATAGAGGTGATAGGCTACTATGTCTACATGTAATTCTTCATCCATATCCATTTGGTTCCTCTTGATTCCTGATGATTATAGGCTTCATATTTGATTTCTCAGCTACCTTTGCCTATCCTCTTATTTTATTTATTTGTTTGGTTGAGTTGGGTCTTATTTGTGGCATGAAGGGTCTTCATTGCATCATACAGGATCTTTCCTTGTGGCACATGGACTCTTTAGTTGTGGCACACAGGCTCAGTAGTTGTGGCACACGGGTTCACTAGTTGTGGCACACGGGCTCACCAGTTGTGGCACACAGACTTAGTTTCCCCGTGGCATATGGGATCTCAGTTCCCTAATCAGGGATCAAGCCCACGTCCCCTACATTACAAGGTGGGTTCTTAACCATGAGACAACTAGGCAGTCCCCTTTTACTATCTGCTTTAGTTACATTTTCAGATTGATTTAAATAAAAGCTGCCTACCAATATGGATATAATACATTCTTTCTCTAATACCTTCATAACAACTGGATTAAACATATTCATATAAATTCCCCTGAAAGTACTTCCATCATTCGTCAATAAACATATTCCACAATACAAAGTAAAATATGAAAGGAGAAAATACAGAGATGACAAGTTTTGAAATATCATGGCTTTTTTCATGGGAAATGATGCTCTATGATATTTTACCTTCATAATGGAAATGCTTTCATCTAGGAATATTTCTTTGGCTTCCAAATTTGCTTATCTTTCAGAACTCGTTGGAGAAGGCAATGGCACCCCACTCCAGTACTCTTGCCTGGAAAATCCCAGGGACGGGGGAGCCTGGTGGGCTTCCATCTATGGGGTCGCACAGAGTCGGACACGACTGAAGCGACTTAGCAGCAGCAGCAGCAGCAGAACTCGTGGTCAAGGCCCACTAATACTGAGTGGCATCTATCAGTTCTGCATCATGGAAATCCTGATGAAACTCTCTGGAATAAGAATTTTCTTCTCAAACTTCCAGAGTCTGAATGCATCTTAAGGTATCTCACCATTGCCTCAAAGTAAACATGCCTATCTAGTGCTATTATTTCCTGTGAGATGGTTGTGAGAAAGGTGTTTTTAAGTTCCATAAATACCTTCCTTTAGAGAAGCTTATAGTCCAGTGGGCAAAATATCCAGGAAGAAGGAAGGGTTGCCTGGATCCAGGTGGAAGAGCACAGTGCAGATAGAGGGACCTCGGAATCACTGCCCAGAGATCTACTGCTTACACTCGACCTCCTAGGGCCTTTCATCCATGTCTCCTGTGATTGTGTGGCAGCTGCTATGTCCCCGATTGACTGGGTGGTCATTTAGGATTCTCCCACGGATGGACAAATCAATCATTCTGTGATGAAAAATAGGGCTTGAGAGAAAAAATGGACACCATGAAATAATGTCAATATCCTTGATTCGGTCATATTTCACTTTTCCCTAGTTGCTACTGATATCAAGACCTTTACTGAGTCACTCAATGTATAAAGTTATCTATGTAACTTTTACTTGGCTCTACCTTCTGTTTAACCTCTCCCATTCTCATGGCAGCCATTTGTTAGTAATTCTTCTGTAACCAATTCTCAGAATCTCTTATTTTGCCTGAATCTTCAAATTACCCTTCATTGGACAGGAGTGCTGTAGCTGTTTCAAATTATAATCTCTAGCTACGGACAGACCACTCAGTGGCTAAGTAACTTTCCTGGAATCTTGGTTTCCTTATCTGTAAAATGGAGGTAAAGCCAGTACCAACCTCATGGATTTTCATGAAGATAACAAGACACTGAGCATAAGATATTTGCATAGCTCCTGTGGCAGCAAGCCACCTAGTAAGTGGCTGGTATCCTTGTTCCGTAAGTCAGGGTAGCTTTCTGCATCATGGGAACTGAGGCTGGTCATTATTCCAGATGTTGTTAATGGAGGTGCTTCATTTTTCCAATCTGTAGAACCATGATCTGCTCCATCCACCCCGTAAAGAAAGGCGCTTTGAAGGTGAACAATGTTGACTAACAGTTTGAACATGAGTTGGCGGCAGCATCAGCCTTTGGGGGTCCAGCTGCCCCTTTCCCTTCTAGATGTCAGAATGACAGATAATCCAGCTCTGCACTTGGGGCCTGTTCTCCACCGGGCTTTGAAAAAGCTGCCTCTGGTCCCTCAGAGATGCCCGCATCCTGTTAGTGGCGTCTGTGATTGAGTGTTACAGGAACAGTGTCTCCCTTTGTTCTGGGGCTCCCCTCCCCAGGCCATCCATTTCCTTTTGTAATTTGTACCTTCTCGAGAAGAGCACAGTTGTCATTCTTCATTCATAGAGCACCTTTGTGAGTTGAACTGAGGCAGCCGCTGAGGATCCAGGAGAGAGGAAAGGTCTCACTGCTTCTGGGAAAGCACTTTTGTTAAATAAATTTTACTTGTCTTTTTAATGGTGTTCAAGCAGGAGAACCTTGCCCTGAGTTTCAGAATGTAGCCCAGTCTCCATCCCTCGTTTTCCTGCCGTCACTATCGATACAGTTGTGGACCTTAGTATTCCTCTCATGCTTTAATAGATTGAAATCAGTGTTGGCCTTGAACCTTACTACAGCAAGCGAAGCATCCAGAGTGTCAAGATTACTATGATAAGAAGCTCTCCTATAAGCTAAATAGAAATCAGTGGAAATGACTGGCTATTATGAAATAATGTTTTTCTTAATAACACCATATCCATTTTATTCCATGCTGGGCATGTAGTCCTTTTGTAATTATATTGACATGTTGTAAATGTAACATTTTTTGCCCTTGTAATGTATACTTGGCAGCATGCTGTACATAGTCAATGTACCATCTCTTTGTATCCTCAGAACCCTATGGAGGAAATCAGGTATTGTACCCATTTTACTGATGAGGAAAGTAAGGATTAAAAGAAACACAGCTAGTAAGTAGTAGAGTCTGAATTCCAACCAAATTTGGGTTGAACCCCCAGCCCACCTTGTGACCAACGTGCTGTCATGTCCAGTCCAAGGACGTCCAGCATGGGGCTGTATGAAGGAATGGCATTTTTCTTGCCTGTTTGAGGTTCATTCACAGTGATCCAAAAAATGAAAACGTTTGTGGAATATATAGGCATCCATTGTTTTGTACTCCTTGGCCCAGTATTTTTTTTAATATGGAAGGTAATCTTAATTTTTAAGTTTAGTACATTTACTTTCATTTATATTCTTGGCAACAGTATATTCAAGTTTTATACACTCCGAATACAATGAACAATTTGTTCCTTTGTCCTTTATATCAGCGTTGTCCAGTAGAACTTTCTGCTGTAATGGAAAGGTTCTCCACTTGTGCTGCCAAACTGGTAGTCACCAGACATATGTTATTGTGAAATGTGGCCAGTCCAATGGAGGAACTTTAATTTTAATTTGTTAAGTTTTAACTGATTTAAAATTAAATATCCACATGGGACTAGTGGTAATTACATCAAGCAGCATATTTTTATTTTTATGGCTCACTAATTTTGAATTTCATGCCTTTGACCTCTTCTTAATTGCCTCAGACAATCAGTCCTCTTGCAAAACACCTAAGCCCTTTGCCAGTCTGAGTTGCTAATTCCTATGGCCTGGCATTGAGCTCTCCAAAGTTACCATGCCTTTTGTGTGATTTCAAACCAGGACCCTCTCCTGTGAGACATGACATCTGGCAGGAATACTGTTTCTCCAGAAACCACTTTTTTATGCCTCTTCTCAAATTTTTCTTCAGGAGGACTGTTCCTCCTCACCATCCCTTGAAAGAATGGTGTGACCCTCCCCTACACTCTCCTCTTTTATCCTGTTCAATTTTCTTTCTAATGTCCTTAGAGCTACTTAATGTGATGTTACACATTTGCTTATTGACTATCCATTTTTCATACTAGACTGGAAACCACTTGAGGTTGAAGACTTTATTTTGTACCTTCCCAGAACCTGAGCTCCATAAATGTTGAGGCATAACTGACTCTCAGACATTGGAAAAGGTAGAAGCATCGCAGGGGGTTCATATTGCGACAGGAGACAGGTGGGTATTCTCTCTCTTTCAGAGAATTTCCTTCTACTGGTAGAAAGGTTGGTGAAAGGCAAAGGGTATTTGACAATATATTTCACATAGGAAATTGCCTGCAGGAATCCTGCTACATAAAACTGTACATCCAACCGTTCTTAGTGTCAAGGAGCATTAAAGGTCCTGTCTTAATGTAACCCTTCACTACCTCCTGAATTTCTCCCAAGTTCTGTGTTAGAGATGAAGCTTTCCTCTTCCTCCAGTCATTCCATCATTAAATTATCTGCTTCTTTTGGAACTAGTTCAGCCTTTTACCTTTTTTTTTCTCTAGTAATTTATCTCAGTGTTTGGAATATGGAGGCCATTGTATTCCTTCTCAGAGGGGTTTTGTGAGCCAAGGTTTAGAGAATGTATGCTCTGCTCAGCCCTCTTCTGATGTCATTTTATTCATTTGTGTTCATGTCAGACTTGCTGCCTGGGGTATCTCAGGGTTGGCCTGAAAGACCAATTCCACGTGGAGGAATTATCTTATTGCTTTTAATATTCCTAAGCAGCTACACATTTCCTTTTTGCAGAAAGTACCCTCTCTCATTACCCAATTCTTTATTCAGAAGCAGTCATGACTATCATCTTTCTGTTTCTCCTTTTGATTTGGGAAATGTCATGATTTTTCATGAGTCAAAGCTAGCAAATCCAGATGTGTTTAGTTTGTATGGACATTTGATCCATATTCTCTCAAGAATGTTAAATAGAAGGGGGGGGGAATTTATTCCTGAAAAGTTCTAATTTTGATTGTGGCCTGAGGGAGAATGGAGATATCCACCTGCTGACAGGGAAGGAGCCCTAGGGTGGTTCCCCTGAGATTGCCGGTGATAGTCTGAAACTGCCGCCTTTGCTCGGATTGGTGACTACACTCCATAGCTCAACTTTTTATTTTGCTGCCATTTCAGAATTTAATACTTCACCCCTTACTAGCTCTTTAGTGACTGCATGTCCTTGGGCTCATGAGTCTTTCTGAGCCTCCATTTCCTTAGTTAATAAATAGTATATCTACCTTGTAGAGTTCTTGAGGGAATCAAAGGTAATTTTATATACACCGATGTGTGCATACACCTACACACCTGTTGTTCATTGCCCTCAGTCTCTGCACTTGCTGTGTGAGTCATTTTCAAAGCAGTGGATCTAGTGTTAGCAGTGCATCTAGTAAGAGGAAGGGTCTGCTTTAGCCCCGGAATTGTATATATACACATACACACATAATTTTTGTAGGCTGCTTATAAGTTTATATGAGTCTTATTTAGAAATCGATAAAAAAAATAACCTTGAAGTCTTTCCTAACAAGTGGGAGAGTTTAAAATATAGAACAAAATGAGTGTAAAGTAGCTTGACACTAGTAATTCAACGTAGCCAATACTGCACCTTTGCTCTGTACTCAGCACTGAACTGAACATTATAGAGATGCAAAAAAAAAAAAAAAAGATATAAGATGGCATCCTTCTTTAGTGATAGCAATCTCACATATATAAGCAAAACCTTACATTTGCACTCTACCGTTACAGATTCTCATTGCAGCATGGGAGTGGAATTTTGTGTGGCCTTGTCAGTCATGAATGAATTCTACACCAGTCTTTGTGACTTCAGTGAACGCAGAAAGCTTTTAGTTGGTCTTCAGTTCCTTTTTATTTTGCTGGCTTAATAAATCAGCATCTCCTATTTTATTCATTAGCACATTTAAGACTTTGTTTCTGTCCTTGGAGCGCATTTCTAATCTAAATCCAAATCGACACCAGAAATAAATTCAACCTAACAGACAGAATCATTTCATGTTTTAAAAATATCTCTTCAGCTGTTCTTTTAACAGATATGAGACAATATGGCACCTTCAAAATAAAACAGATCACAGGGTCTCAGGGAGATAGAAACTCTTAACTGTAGGGTTGCTATAAAGACTTGTCATTTATAGCCAGACTCAGTCTGAACTGAGATTCCCTGGAGAATTACATCAACAGGCTAGAATAAAAGATCCAATCAGCCCAAGTAATGAAATGTGAAATATTAGGAAATAAGAGCTTAGGATGAGAAAAAGGGATGGTTCTTCTCAGAGGGAGCCTGACTCAACCTGAACAATACCCACCCCTTCTCACCAGATCAGGACAACATCCCTAACTTTGCAGACTCCAAAAGCCATCTGCTACCCATCCTGGGACAGGCTGAAAATCTAATTTGCTGATCAAGACAGCTTTGATCTGGCATGGGGCCCGGTGTCATCTCCTGTTTCCTTCACTCTGATGGACAGAAATGATATTTTCTTGAGCAACATGAGAAGTTCTGTGGAGAAAAATTCTGTTTCTGATTTGGGTAGTGAATTTAGGGAATTTGGAGCATGCAAGATGCGCCAGCGGGACCAAAACCAAATTCTGAGACACTCTCTGAAATGGAATCGAAACTTAAAGTGCTTTGTTGTTCCGTTTTCACGTATCAAATCTCTGAACTCCCAGCCCCATGATGTGGGCTGACCCTTGAATGCAGCTTCTCCTTTAAATTACACTGTCAGAACTTGTATGTATGCATTGTGATTAATGGGGTTACCCCATGTGGTTCCAGTTTGGGCAACATCGTTTTTCTTCAAGATTGCTTCTTGGTGGTCTTTGCCTTTTCCTTCTAAAGATGGACATAAAAATATCCTGATACTGTGGCTTCTCTTAATGATGAAAACCCTGCCTTAGATCTTTCTGGTAATTTACACCTAAATATCTCCACCACTGACAGTAACTTCCTCTTGAAATGACCCAGCTGGAATTTTCACTTAAAGCAAGATGAGAAGGGAGTGAGGATGTTTTTGTTTCTTTTTTCTTCATTCCTTTTAACCTCCCTTCTTTCCATCACCTTCCTGTTCTAATCCCTTAACACCGCTACTCACTGCTCAAGTTTCATTTAGTGAAATTGATTGGGAGAAAAATATAAAAGCACGACAATGATGTTGTCGAATTCTACAAACCTATATTAATAGCATTTAACGGTAAATTGGTGTTTATATATAAAGGTACTGAGTAGCTTTTTATTTACATACATATCGTGTGTGTCTGTGCCTGCTGACTCTATTTTGGATGGGGTATTTGGCAAATCCAACATTATAAAACTTTTATTGTTCACGTTTGAGATTGGCTGGAGGTGGTTATTTATTAGATTCAAAAACACTACATACACACACTTGGAGTGTTTATTCTGGATTCATTTCTGTGCATTGAAAGCGGTGCATTCTGGTGCAGCTGAAGAATAAGCAAAGTGAGCCAAGTGGGAAAACATCATGAAAAATCTTGAATTCAGGCACAAGTCATTGAAAAAAAATAGAACTTGGCAAAGGAATGTGGCCATGAGGGTGAGGTAAAATGAGAAGAATGCAGGCAAGGCCATCTCTCAACAGCAGTGTATCTAGAGACCTGGAAAAAGGCTGTGCCTGTGGTGTTTATGCACTGACTTAAGGACCAGGCCTTTGGAAAATAAGGCTGCAGATTCACCCATATATTCGAATGAGATAGAAATCACTTTTGGATAGTCCATCCGTCACACTTCTGGGTATATATCCAAAAGAATTGAAAACAGGATCTGGAAGAGACATTTACACACCCATGTTTATTGCAGCATTATTCACAGTAAGCAAGAGGTGGAAGCAACACATCCATTCATCTGTCATTTGCCCATTGACAGATAACTCAGTAAAGAAAATATGCTATATAACACAATGGAGTAATACAGTGGAATATTATACAGCCTAAAAAGAAGGAAATCCTGCCATAGTCTACAACATGGATGAGCCTTGAGGACATTATTCTAAGTGAAATAAGCTAGTCACACACACGCACTCACACAAAAAATGCTGGGTAATTCCACTGACATGAGGTACCCAGAGCAGTGACAGGCATAGAAGCAGACAGTAGAATGGTGGTTGCCAGGGAGAGGGGGTGGGGAGTTGATTAATGGGTAGAAGTTCAGTCCTGCAAGATGAAAATGTCACAGGGCTCTAGAATTGCACAACAGTGTGCATGTTAGCAATACTGTAGTGTATGTTCTTAAAAATTATTAAAACAGTAAATCTGTGGGGTTTTTTTACCCACACCCCCCACAAAAAAAAATACCTTTTTAAAGTCAACAATTGAATATCTCGGAAGTTTCTTTTTTAATTTTTAAACATTTTATTATTGGCATATCATAGCTTTAAGGGCTTCCCAGGTGGTTCAGTGGTAAAGAATCCTCCTGACAATGCAGGAGACGCGGGTTCGATCCCTGGGTTAGTAAGATCCCCTGGAAAAGAAAATGGCAACCCACTCTAGTACTCTTTCCTGGAAAATCTCATAGACAGAGGAGCCTGAAGGGCTACAGTCCGTGGGGTCTCAAATAAGTCAGATGTAACTTGGAACTAAACAAATGACAACACAGGTGCTTTATAATGTTGTGTTGGTTCTTGCTGTACAGCAAAGTGAATCAGCTGTAAGTAACATATA
>NW_011494784.1:3354786-3373308 GCF_000754665.1 Bison bison bison
CCCCCAAACCACCCTCCTAGGTCATCACAGCACTGGACTGAGCTTCCTGTGCTATGCAGCAGCTTTCCACTAGCTATCTATTTTACACGTTAGTGTATATATTTTAATGCTTCTCTCCCAATTCATCCCACCCTCCTCTCCCCACATCATGTCCCCATATCCCTTCTCTACATCACATTTCTTTTCTTGCCCTGCAGACAGGTTCATCTGTACCATGTTGCTAGATTTCATGTCTATACTTTCAGTTCAGTCACTCGGTCGTGTCTGACTCTTTGTGACCCCATGGACTGCAGCACGCCAGGCTTCCCTATCCATCACCAACTCCTGGAGCTTGCTCAAACTCATGTCCATTGAGTCGGTGATTCCATCCAACCATCTCATCCTCTGTCGTCCCCTTCTCCTCCTGCCTTTGATCTTTCCCAGCATCAGGGTCTTTCTAAATAAGTCAGTTCATTGCATCAGGTGGCCAAAGTATTGGAGCTTCAGCTTCAGCATCTGTCCTTCCAATGCATATTCAGGATTGATTTCCTTTAGGACTGACTGATTTGATCTCCTTGTAGTCCAAGAGACTCTCAAGAGTCTTCTCCAACACCATAGTTCAAAAGCATCAATTCTTCAGCACTCAGCTTACCTTATAGTCCAACTCTCACATCCATATATTATGCATTATGCATAATGTATACAGTATTTTTAATGTGTATGCATTAGTATATAGTATTTTTCTCTTTTTGACTTACTTCACTGTTATGACAGACTTTATTAGGTCCATCCACATCACTACAAATGACCCAATTTCATTCATTTTTGTGACTAAGTAGTATTCTATTGCATACATATACCACATCTTCTTGACCCATTCACCTGTCGATGAACATTTAGGTTCTTCTGTGTCCTGGCTATTGTAAATAGCTCTGCAGTGAACATTGGTGTACATGTGTCTCTTTGAATTGTGACTTTCTCAGAGTATATGCCAAGTAGTGGGATTGCTGACTTATATGGTAGTTCTAGTTTTAGATTTTTAAGGAACCTTCATATTCTCATAGTAGCAGCATCAATTTACCTTCCCACCAACAGTGCAAGAGGGTTTCTTAATGGAGAAACAGGTAGGGCTCTTTTTACCCAGATATCTCTTGAACATCCACAGTGTGGAGGCTCCATGGATGGCCGGCTAATCAAATCTGTGAATCTAGAAACAACTCTCGCTGCTTGCCAAACACACTGTCAGCCTCTTGCCCAGCAATCAGTTAGTCCAGAGAAGAGTACAAGGCTCTTCTCTTCTCTACTGCCACCATATCTATGTAGTTATCTATATTTTTGTTCTTTCTCCTACTTCTTTTGTATCAGCACCTCTCTAGGATGGGTAAGCTGGTAACATTGTGTGTGTGCGTTCTAACTCACTTCAGTCGTGTCCAACTCAGTGTGCGACTCTATGGACTGTAGCCCACCAGGCTTCTCTGTCCATGGAATTCTCCAGGCAAGAATACTGGAGTGGGTTGCCATTTCCTCCTCCAGGGTATCTTCCTGACCCAGGGATTGAACCTGTGTCTCTTAAGTCTCCTGTGTTGCCAGGCGGGTTCTTTACCACTGTCGCCACCTTGGAAGCCCCAGCTGGTAATATTAGAGGTGTCAAAAGGCATTAGGAACAGACAGTGAGCACTGATGGTGTTGTGTGAAATGAAATCACCAAGATGTCCATCTCGTTTTATAACTGATAATTAGAGAGTCCCTTCAGACATCCTCACCCGACACCAAGGAAACTTTTAGGGGAGGATTCATTTCTAAGCAGTTATGCATTCGTTTCTTTTGGTGATGATCAAATTTCTTTCCGAATCAGCTTATCTGCATACTTCTCTTGAAGGATGCACCTTAGAAAAGCAGGGCTTTGTTTTCGCCGCCTCTGTCTCCCTGCACCTTTCTGCTGATCTTTCACCTGTTTTCCTTTCTTCTTAATTTTTCTTATAATTGTATTTGTTTGTTTATGGCTGTGCTGGGTCTTTATTCTGCGTGGGCTTTTCTCTAGTTGCAGCGAGCAGGGCTATCTCTAGTTTGAGCGCCCAGGCTTCTCATTATGGTGGCTTCTCTTGTTGGGGAGCACAGGCTCTCAGGTGCATGGGCTTCGGCCGTTGTGACAGAAGGACTCAGTAGTTGCGGCTCCCGGGCTCTAGAGCACAGGCTTAGTTTCTCTGCAGCATGTGGGATCTTCCCAGATCAGGGGTGGAACCCATGTCTCCTGCGTTGGCAGGCACATTCTTTACCACTGAGCCACCAGATATGTCCTCACTTCAGTTTTCTTATCTGTAAAATATGGGCAATGTGCTTATCTTGATGCCTGAGAAAGCTTTACCAGTGTCTTTCAATAGCTGCGATGTGAGTCCTACTAAGTTCATCTCATAAGCCTTATACCTTCCCAACAGGAGGGCTGTTAGTCCCAAGGAGGGAGCGCAAAAATGGATTCTTATCAGGGAGGAAGGATTTTTAAATCTTAGCTGTTATAATGGTTTGCAAAATCTTTTACCCTGATGCTTCCTTTTGCTGGTTATGAAGAATCTGCATTTTATTTTTCTTCCTTCAGGAAATGATCATGAAACACAGGTTGAGAAATCCTGCCCTTGCTGATGGGCATGTTATTCAACCACAGCTAAAGTGAACTGGCTTCAAACCAAGAGGAGACAATGATCTGATTCTTACATTTTGGTTTTCAAAAAAATGGAAAAGGGCTAATCTCCTCTAGTGTTCAAGCATGTACTTAGGGCTGTTAATTTCACATCAATTATACTGGCTTCAACCTTGTTTTCAGTGTTTGTGTTAAATGTGTCAGGATTTAAATCTTGGTTCATCCGAGTCACATTTCTGTGTATCCTAAAAATCAGTCTGTAAGCAAATGTTCCTTCTAAAACAGAACAAATCTTTTGCTTGCACCTGCAGCTTTTCCAAGGTGATAGTTCTAGGAGGGCAGGAACAAGACCTTGTACTTTTATTCCTTACACTGATCATGCTTAACTCAGTGTCTGGTGATTGGCTCAACATGTTTGATTATTTAAAATGTTGGAGTAATAAAAGTACATTGATATTAGCTAGAGCTGGGACCAGACTGAGGCAAGTGAGGTGGCTAGGTGTAGATTTTAAGGATAAACTCGCACAACCTGTGTGTTTCTGGCCAAAGGCTCACCTTAGTCTTGACCCCAGTTGTAACACAAGTGGAATCCAATTTCCAGACCCTTCCCTTTGCAAAGTTGATTTACACAGGCAATTCTCTGGAAGTGATACGGTCACAGGAGCACAGGAACCAGGAATTTAAAACAACTATTTTAACACCCCTCCATTCCAGTTTTATGAGTACATTTCTTTCTACTTGCATGTGACTCACATTGACTCCAGAGCCCTAAATTTTCCACTTTTGTCTTCTAGATCACTACGGACCTGAGGCAGCGTTGCACGGACAACCACACAGGGACATCAGCCTCAGCCCCCATGGCTGCAGGCATCATCGCACTGGCCCTGGAAGCCAAGTAAGCCTTTACCTCCATTTGTCTCCACTGGTGACAGCCCCTCAGCTCAAGGACACTTTATCCCTTCGTTAGTATATAATCCCTAGCACAAGCCAGGATATAATCTTCACAATTCCACCTTTAAAACTTCAAAGAATAGGGCTTAACAAACGGTTCCCCTATATTAAGGGAAAAGGCAACTTTTGGGGTTATCTTCTTAAAAAATCAAACAGTGTAATTACTTTATTGTGGAGTCATAGTGTAAGCTTGCCAGTTGGCTGCAATACTCTTCTTGCCTTGTTGAGGTTTTTATTCTAGTCTGGGAATGTTCTGTGAGTCTCAGAACACTTAGGTCTGCCTACTTCTGGGCCCTTTCCCTGCAGGTCAGCAATGCAGCTCAGATTCCATGACAATAGAATCATCACAGACTCACTCTGGAGAATAACGTATGTCAAGGGTCATATGATGGGAGCCCAGGAAGAAAGGCAACCCGCTTACCATAAAGCCCTGTTTAATGTAGTCAAATCTGGTGTTTCAAAGACCCCTTTGAAAGGCCCCCCTCAGGTTATTTTAGGTTCTTGGATTAGATTTGTATGGTGGTAGTTTTCGTCTCTTCTTTCTCTAAGCACCAATAGTTTAGTTTGTCTTAACTCTTTGAAAACCCAGTAGAGATCGACACTTTCTTATCCTCAATTTCAAAAGCCAAAATGCCCCCCAAACTGACAGTTGTTTTTGCAGATCTGACACCAAAACTCATTTGATGGCAAAGCTTGCCCTAAACTAATTTGAGGCTATTTACAGTTTTTCTTTATTGTGAAAATTCATACATTTTCCTGCAGAAACGTTAATGTATTTGATTACGAGGTGCTGGCTTGGACCTCACTGGAAATTTTGTGTACTACATGCTAAGGACACCGTACCTGAAAAAATCTTGAATTCCAAACACCTCTGGTCCAAGAATTTTGTAGAAGGGATTGTGAACCTGCACACTGAGGCCATCGTACAAGAGGGTCATGACAAAAAAGAACTGAAGTAATGACGTTAAGTGTTTTTCCAAAAATAGCTTTGCACCACTGCCCTAGGGAGGACTGGAAAGATTCTTTCATCTAAATCTGATGTAGAACAATAGCAGGTGACAGGAAAAGAATATAAGAATCATGACGAGACTTGGGCATTAATAAGAACAGTACAGTTTCATTCTCAGTATGCAGATGACTTCCCAACATTTACAGCTGATTCTTTGTAAGGCAAACAGCCTCTGTAAGGCAGTTGGGCCTCAGTGTAATGTGGATTCAGTCAATTGCTAAGTCATGTGTAATTCCTTGGACTGAGACAGGCAGAAGAACACAGACTCGGGGGATGGTGCTCTATTAGCACATTTGAGCTGCTGTGACAAAATACCATAAGCTGAGTAGCGTATGAACAACACTTATTTCTCACAGCTCGAGAAGCTGGAACAGCCAAGCTCAAGGTGCCAGCAGATGCAGTGTCTGGCATGGACCCACTTCCTATTTGGCCTTACGTGGTAGAAGGAGAGGGCAAGGGAGATCTCTGACATCTCTTATAAGTGCACTGGTCCCATTCTAGAGGGCTCCAACCTTGTCACCTGATCCCCTCCTAATCCTATCACGTTAGGTGTTAGGTGTCAACATAAGGCTTTTGAGGGGACACAGATATTCAGACCACAGCAGGTACCATATCTTTAGGTGGCCTCCTGCCCCTTAGCATTGACATTGAATGTTTGGGTTTTTTGGACAGTGTTAGCTAAGTGTTAAATCATCTCAACGTATTATATCTTTTAAAGTGTTTAAAGTTTAGCAAGGAACTGGCACTTATCCTGTTCTCACTTTATAACCTTTCTCTGGACTGTTGTGACAGCACATTAAGTGTATGTGTTTCTAATTTGGTAACTAAATTGGCTTTTGAAGAATATATCATCTTCATTCTGAAATCTGGGTTGTTTCTCTGGAATATTTTTCTGTCCACAAAATACTGAAAGAAAATCAGGAATCCTTCCTGCATCTCCCTGTTCCCCTATACCCCCACCAAAAAGAGATAAATACTATGGCTATACAACCACATGCTACTTAGTTACTTAAAATATTACTATAACACTAATATTTTCAGCAATAATTCCTTTAACCGCTATTCAAGCTCAAATGAAAAATCCTTAATTTTATGCCTCAAAACAACACACTCAGTTGGATAAAGTTGCTTTGGGTCCAGGGAACACACTGGAAAGCTGCCTGTTTTCTTTTCCCTTGCATTTTGAGCAAATTTTGAGTATTTTTTTAAGATTGATTTTTGCCAAAACTGTGATAGGTGGAAGTTAAGTTCGTAAAATATAGCTTAGGTAGAAAATCCACTATATTTTAAGGTTTTTAATGGTCTAGTCCAATGATTTGGCCACGGTATATAGTAAACAACCTGATCATATGAGAAAGAATAAATCTTTCCATACATCTCCATCAGTTTGTTCTACAGGCCAATCTCTGCTTGTAAGTGAAGCTGAACGTTAGGGGAAAGAGGTCTGAGTACCTAAAGAGTGGGTCAAACATGGATAAACTAGCTTCAATAAGCAATAGGCCTCCCACAGGAGAAAAAGGATCTGAAGCTAAGAAATTGTAGTGAGGAACTCAGGTAACAGTGTACCATGGTTGCAGTTCTAAAGCTAAGTTTAACCCTGGCAAGTGTATGTCACCCAATCACTCAGCCTCTACCACCAGTACTTCTTAGCAACACTTCAACACTGGCAATATTTTGAGATTCAGCCTTTACTATCCCATGTTGAAGAGCCTGATAGTAGTTCCCCCATATCCATGTTCCAAGACCCACAGTAGATGCCTTTAACTACAGATAGTACCAAGTCCTATAGTACTATGTTTTTCCCATAAGTACATACCTGTAACAAAGTTTAATTTATAGATTAGGCACAGTAAGAAGTGAACAACAATAAGTGAAAATAGAACAATTATAATAAAACACTGTACTAACAGTTATATGAGTGTGGTCTCTTTCAAAGTATCTTTTGGAACCTTAGAACTGTACTTACTTTTCTTGTGATGCTGTGAGATGATGAAATGCCTCCATGATGAGAGGAAGTGAAGTGAATGGCATAGACATTGTGATGTAGTGTTAGGTTACTGTTGCCCTTCTGATGGTGCATAAGAAGGAGGGTCATCCTTGGGTGATCTGGATCATCACGCCATGGTTGGGGATCCCAGGAGAGACGGAGCTGGACTGTATGAAATTTCATCACACTACTCAGAATGGTGTGCAATTTAAACTTATGAATTGTTTCTGAAATTTTCCACTTAATATTTTTGGACCAGGCTTGATGGGTAATTGAAACCACAGAAGGAGAAAACAATGATTGGGGTGGGGAGGTGGACCACTATACTCCCTTATAAAAGGAGGGAAGAGAGAGACCCAGAGCTGGGCAGAATTCTGGCCCAGAACTCTGGCCAACACTTCGGATACACACCGCCTGCTCAGGTCTGATGAGTCCCTGAATGAGGCTGAGTGTTCTGGTGAAAAACTGCAGTCATTGACTGCCAGTCCCCATTCAGCTGCATGTCTTAGCTCTTCCTGTCCGACGAGGAGAAATGCGTCATCTCTCACAGTGTCACTAGTTTCGAGTAGTATTCACTTGGGGAAAACTCTCACCTCCCAGCTTCCCTGCAGCCTGCTTCCTTTACATCCGCAAGTGCTTGCCTGCATCAGCAGATTTGCCTGGATCAGTAGGATTATGGCTCTTACTCTGGATGCTACTCCAACCATTGACCCCTTTGCCTTCTGAGTCTTCTTGTTGCCCTAAGGTTGGAGCTTTTCTGAAAAATATTCTTGGGAAATTAAGGGAAGAGAAAATAAATATAAGACATAGAGACAAATAAGTTAAAAGTGTTCTGGTCTCTTATCTGAATGCAAAAAAAAAGTTTGATCATTAACTCTGCTGTAATAGGATTTGTAGGCCATCCTTATCCTATAGGGTTTGTAGGAACATGTGTTGCAACAGTCTCCACTGTAACACACTGCTGGACACTGGTAAGAGTGCACCATTCCCCAGACTGAAAGGATTCTCAGATCCTCCAAAAAGCTGCCTCCCTTCCTTTTTTGCTCTGAGTCTGATCCTCTTTAAGCTGTACAGCCACCTCTGACAGTCTGATCATAACTTTACCTCTCTAATTACTAGGCAACTTCCCCCTGTTCCCAAGGATGCTCCCTGGGTGAAAGAAGCTTTAAATATTTTCCCTTCTAAAAATTATGAGCAATTTCAGAAGAAGAGAAATCACTGGTATCTTAAAGGAGAGAAAACTGTTTCTGTGTTGGGGTACCCTCATCACATATGTATTGATTCAGAGACTTACAATATTTCTCTAATTTGGATTTTGTGCATTTGGGAGTAGTTTTCTGTTTGTTTTTTTTTTTTTTTTTCCGAGTGAATAGGGAATATGTAATCAGTGACTACAAATAAATTATCATTTGGGTCATCGCTACTTAAAACGATATCTTTTTAAATAGTATAACTGAAAACATTTAAGTAAAATGTGTCCTGGAAGCAGGTTTCTTTATTTTTTATTGAAGTGTAGTTGATTTACAATTTTCTGTTAATTGCTGCTGTACAACAAAGTGGCTCAGTTTTATATATATATACATATGTATATACACACATTATTTTTGAAATATTATTTTCCATTATGGTTAATCATAGGATGCTGAACATAGTTGTTCTCTGTGCTGTACAGTAGGACCTTGTTTATCCACTCCATGTACAATGATTTAGGTTGGCTAACCCCAACCTCCCACTCATGCCTCCCCCACACCCCTCCACCTTGGCGACCACTAGTCTTTTCTCTGACTGTTGAGTCTGTCTCTGTTTCATGGATAAGTTCCTTTGTGCCATGTTTTAGATTCCGCGTGTAAGTGATATCATATGGTACTTGTCTTTCTCTTTCTGACTTGCTTCACTTAAGAATAATAATCTAGTTGTATCAATGTCACTGCAAATGACTTTATTTCGTTCTTCTTTGTGGCTGAGTAGTATTTCATTGTATATGTGTGTATACCACCTCTTCCTGATCCACTCATCTGTTAATGAATATTTAAGTTGTTTACATGTCTTAACTGTTGTGCATAGTGCTGCTCTGAACATAAAGGTATGTGTATCTTTTTGGTTTAGAGTTTTGTTTGGATATATGCCCAGGACTGAGATTGCTGGATCATATGGGCATTCTGTTTTTAGTTTTCTGAGGAACCTGGGAGCAGGTTTCTTAAATGAAGAAAGTAGTGAAACATGACTAATAGTTTCGAGTGAACAACCTAGAAAAACATCAAGTCACATTTGTAAGGTGCTTTGTATCTCAGTGCTAGTATATATTACCAGTATTCCAGACAAGTAGAAAGAAAAACTATGTTGCTAGCAAATGATGTTTTATATAAAATGGTTTATAAAATAGAGTTGAAATAACTGATATTCATAAAAACATAGTGTTCACAATCATAAACTCTATTTTACTGAAAGTTTTCCTGCCTTGAGTCTGCAACTATTAGCAGAGGAAAGCCATTTTCGTAGAATGTTTTATATGTTAAATTATCAGCATTAGCTCAAGAAATTCAAAATATAAGTTCACCAAAGAAACCTTTTTGCCTTGAATTGCAAGTGGTCTCTCATTGGAAATTTGAATAATATGAACTTGGCAAACTAGAAATGTTGCACAGTGAATGGTAAATAAAAGGGACAGAGTTGGGTAGAAACATCTGAAATTATTTAGGACTGATACAAGGAATCTGCCATGAATTCTTGTTTTAAGTGACCTAAAGCCTTTTCCTCAGATTTCATATCTCAGGGACCAGAGGGAGAGTGCCCTTTGAGAACACATAATATATCTAGATCTAAATAAATAAATTGGGGTGGTACCTACTATTCTGTTCTACTCTGTATTCTATAATATGTTTTCCATTCTATACATATATCCAATATCTGCCTGTATGTATTCTGTGTATACTAAAAATAGACCCGGTACATTGAATGTTAGCTCTCCTTGGTATCTGCTAATTCACTTCTTTCCTGTCTGACTTTTTGTGACCCTATGGATCATAGCTTGCCAGGCTCCTCTGTCCATGGGATTCTCCAGGCAAGAATACTGGAGTGGGTTGCTATGCGTTCCTCCAGAGGATCTTCGCAATCCAGGGTCTCTTATGTCTCCTGCATTGGCAGGCGGGTTCTTCACTACTAGAATCGCCTGGGAAGCTTGCTGCCCTTGGTATGCCACATATATGCATGCATACATACACACACATTCCTAGGTAGGCTCAGCTACTTTCTTTGTCTTATCTGTTCTCTCTTATTTAAATTGTCCTATGACCATTGGTTTACAGAACATACCATATAGATATATCTAGAACAAGATTGTAGAATGTATATAGGAAGAATATACTTCTCGATAACTTAGACAATTTCTATTCTTGTACAGAAGATGTTTTTGTATATATTAGCTTCCAAACAAGGCTTAAATTCTTTGAGAGTAAAGATTGTACCTTACAGTCTTTATTAATATATATGTAATCAATATCTATTGTATTTTAAAAATAATTTTTTAAAGCATCATGATAGGAGCTAAGTGAATTAGGCAGGGCATAATATAAATATTTGTAAAATATGTCATTTGTTTTCAGAGGATCTTTTAATCTCATTAGGGGTGCAAATGGACACTAACATTCATGTCTGAACAGTTTAAGAAAGTCATTGAAGTAGTTTTGGTGGAAAGGTGGTGGAGGGTGCAGGATTTGGATGAAAATCTATACCAGACTTGATCCAAATTGGAACCTTTGTGTCGTGACACCTTAAGTACAATGTTTTAAACAAGGTCAATTCTAAATAAACATTAAATATCCATGTATTTCAACCTTCTTGTTTTTTGTACAAAGGAAATGAAGTTAACGGAATTGCTCAATTTCATATATTTTTACTTTTCAGTTTCTCTCCTTGATACTGCCTAGCAACTTCTCCCATGCACTGTTCCAGTTCATCCTACCCAGTTTACTTATGATTCTTTAGAACTGGGCTTAATCTGGGTGAAATAAAGACATGATGTTATGCCCTCTTTTAGCTTCTAGAAGAAGTTCCTTTAGCTTAGATCTTTGGTGAAAGGGATAATGTGAGACGTAGAAAGATCTACACGCAAAGAATTAAAGACGTGTTGGGCCACAGGATGATTCACACCATATGCTGTTGGTTTCAAAATACTGTCCCCAACATTCTTTTCTTAGGTAATTAAACCTACCATCTGCATGTCTTATGAGCCCCAAATGTCCATCTGTATAAATTGTATGCAGTTCCCATTTATCAGCCACTTCTTGTCTGTTTTACCTTTCACTGTAATCTCTCCCTTACTCGTGTATACTTCCAATGCAGGAAAAATATGGGCCACTGCCAAAAAAATTTGAAATGCAATTATTTTGAGAAGTTAATACCTAAGACAATTGAAAGGGAGTCTGGAGTTTTTAACAAACAAGTTAAAGTAACTCATTGAGGGGTTCAAAGTTCTCAAACCAACCGTCTTGAAGGGAGACCACATAGGAAGTATGTGATGGGCATAAACATTTCTAAATATTGGAGTGAGCATCTTAGGCCTGATACCTTGTAAACTGTTCTTATCTTCTTTGTTTTGTTTTAATTAGAACCACATTTCAGGATAAAATGTTCCATTAACAATTCTCCCAAGGGCCACATTCAGCTATATGAAATGCTGCAGTGGGTGGAGAGCATGAATGCATTTGGTTATTGAGGTAAAATAACAGTGGGTATACCAGTTCTTTCCTTTTAGGAGGGTTTTATTTATTTCAACGAGAACTTAGCACATGCACAGATAGTGAGTATACAGGCCTGTATGCCCAGGATCTGTGTAATTACAGGGTAAAGAAGGAGGTATTACACATGCCCTTCCTTTCACATACTCTTAATGTTTCTCATGTAGTGTTGTAGTTCTGGCATAGAACTGAGCTGAGATTTCTGGCATGAATGGCTGGGCTATATTCTGCAACAAGGGGACAGAAAATGAAAACGTAGTCAAGGAGGAGGGCTGAAAAAAAGGGGTTTGTGAGGTAAAAACAGCACATATTTCCATATGAGGCTGAGCAGACAGAAAAGGGATGTACTGCCCTGGGTTGTTCCCTATAGTGAAATAATTGTAACCAGACCCACAGAGCAGTTACCACGGGCCTTCTGCCAGGACTGTGCTTGAAAATAGCTTTGTTATGTCTACACACACACAGACAATACACTGTCCTCTAGCACTTTTCAAGTTCAAATATTGTAGAGCCAATTTTCATTGAACTCAACTTTGTAGCTTAACTGATGGTCAGTGGTTTAAAACAATGGACCTTTCAAAGTTATCCTTTACTGCTAGAAAGGTCCTGGTCATTAGGCTTAGTCACCTTGTATTCTCTTGAGATTTAGCCAGTGTTTTCCATCTCCTTCCTAAGATAAGGAAACTAAAAAACTTGATGGATGATTGAGTTGCTCAGAGACTCAACTGAGAACAGAGAAGCTCTCAGGTTATTATTATTCACTGAAAGTATGTTGCTCTTAATACTGTAATAATAAAGATTATTTCTTATAATAAAGGTTATTTCTTAATAATAGTTCTCAGTCTTGTTGCAATCCCCAGAGTTTTTCATATATAGCTGATCAAATGTCATTTGCAAGTGTCATATATAAAAATGTCTCAAGTTCTAAATATTCAAATTCTGATTTAACATAAGCAGTAATGCTGAAAGATCGGGGGTGGGAAAGGTCTTTACAGTGTCCTCTGGGATTTGACTGATTTGATAGCACTGATACCATTATCTGTGATATGCGATCCTCTCCACCACCTTGACAGAAAACTGTCTGAAAGGACACTATATCTGAGAATTCTATAAGTAATGACACCACTCTGAAAAAATACACGTTAAGAAGTTTCTCCCAGTTTAAGTCCACACAAAAAAGAGGAGGTATAGAAGAAAGGAGTTCGGAAGGAAATTTCTCATTTTTCTTATCTCTGAAAGTTGTATAAAGGGACAATGGGTATTGGTAACTCTACACAAGGACATCACCAGATGGCTAACACCAAAAGCAGATTGATATGTTCTTTGCAGCCAAAGACAGAGAAGCTCTGTACAGTCAGCAAAAACAAGACCAGGAGCTGACTGTGGCTCAGACCATGAACTCCTTATTGCCAAATTCAGACTTAAATTGAAGAAAGTAGGGAAAACCACTAGACCATTCAGGTATGACCTAAATCAAATCCCTTATGATTATACAGTGGAAGTGAGAAATAGATATAAGGGACTAGATCTGATAGAGTGCCTGATGAACTATGGATGGAGGTTCGTGACATTGTACAGGAGACAGGGATCAAGATCATCCCCAAGAAAAAGAAATGCCAAAAAGCAAAATGGCTGTCTGAGAAGGCCTTATAAATAGCTGTGAAAAGAAGAGAAGTGAACAGTAAAGGAGAAAGGAAAGATATACCATTTGAATGCAGAGTTCCAAAGAATAGCAAGGAGAGATAAGAAAGCCTTCCTCAGCTATCAATGCAAAAAAATAAAGGAAAACAATAGAATGGGAAAGACTAGAGATCTCTAAGAAAATTAGAGATACCAGAGGAACTTTTCATGCAAAGATGGGCACAATAAAGGATAGAAATGATATGGACCTAAGAGAAGCAGAAGATATTAAGAAGAGGTGGCAAGAATACACAGAACTGTTCAAAAATGATCTTCATGATCCAGATAATCATGATGGTGTGATCACTCACCTAGAGCCAGACATACTGGAATGTGAAGTCAAGTGGGCCTTAGAAAGCATCACTATGAACAAAGCTAGTGGAGGTGATGGAATTCCAGTGAGCTATTTCAAATCCAGAAAGATGATGCTGTGAAAGTGCTGCACTCAATATGCCAGCAAATCTGGAAAATTCAGCAGTGGCCACAGGACTGGAAAAGGTCAGTTTTCATTCCAATCCCAAAGAAAGGCAATGCCAAAGAATGCTCAAACTACCACACAATTGCACTCATCTCGCATGCTAGTAAAGTAATGCTCAAAATTCTCCAAGCCAGGCTTCAGCAATACATGAACTGTGAACTTCCAGATGTTCAAGCTGGTTTTAGAAAAGGCAGAGGAACCAGAGATCAAGTTGCCAACATCTGCTGGATCATGGAAAAAGCAAGAGAGTTCCAGAAAAACATCTATTTCTGCTTTATTGACTATGCCAAAGCCTTTGTCTGTGTGGATCACAATCAACTGTGGAAAATTCTGAAAGAGATGGGAATACCAAACCACCTGACCTGCCTCCTGAGATATCTGTATGCAGGTCAGGAAGCAACAGTTAGAACTGGATATGGAACAACAGACTTTTCCAAATAGGAAAAGGAGTACATCAAGGCTGTATATTATCACCTGGCTTATTTAACTTATATGCAGACTATATCATGAGAAACACTGGGCTGGATGAAGCACAAGCTTCAAGATTGCCAGGAGAAATATCAATAACTTCAGATATGCAGATGACACCACGCTTATGGCAGAAAGTGAAGAACTAAAAAGCCTCTTGATGAAAGTGAAAAAGGAGAGTGAAAAAGTTGGCTTAAAGCTCAACATTCAGAAAACTAAACATGTCATCCAGTCCCATCACTTCGTGGGAAATAGATGGGGAAACAGTAGAAACAGTGTCAGACTTTATTTTGTGGGGCTCCAAAATCACTGCAGATGGTGACTGCAGCCATGAAATTAAAAGACGCTTACTCCTTGGAAGGAAAGTTATGACCAACCAAGACAGCATATTCAAAAGCAGAGACATTACTTTGTCAACAAAGGTCCGTCTAGTCAAAGCTATGGTTTTTCCAGTAGTCATGTATGGATGTGAGAGTAGGACTATAGAGAAAGCTGAGCGCTGAGGAATTAATGCTTTTAACTGTGGTGTTGGAGATTCTCGAGAGTCCCTTGGACTGCAAGGAGATCAGTCCTGGGTGTTCATTGGAAGGACTGATGTTGAAGCTGAAACTCCAACACTTTGGCCACCTGATTCGAAGAGCTGACTCATTTGAAAAGACCTTGATACTGGGAAGGATTGAAGGCGGGAGGAGAATGGGACGACAGAGGATGAGACGGTTGGATGGCATCACCGACTTAATGGACATGAGTCCGAGTAAACTCCGGGAGTTGGTGCTGGATAACTCCTGGCATGCTGCTGTCCATGGGGTTGCAAAGAGTTGGACATGACTAAGCGGCTGAACTGAACTGAACATAGACCTTAGATGGAATCATTCATCCATTCATTCATTCAGCAAACATGTATTAATGGTCTGCTAGTTATCCGTTCCTATGCTAGGTGTTGTGAATTGATTGGTAGATTGACAGAGGTGGAACATTCATCCTATTTGGTGAGGCAGTCTATTAAAAAAAAAAAAAAGCAAATCATAAGCACTAAGAAAAACAGAGTAGGATAACAGAGAGTAGCAGGTATTTTTGCATACAGTGGTTAAGGACAGATCTCTGGGAGGAAGCAACATTGCAGCTGATTCCTAAAACAGGAGAAGAACCCTGTCTTGTAAAGAACTGGCCTGTGCATTTCAGGGAGAGGGAGGAGCCAGCTAGGAAGACCATGTGTTTAGAACAAGGTTTCTAGTTTTGAGTAGTAAGATCTATATGGCTAGTTTGAGGAGAGGGTTGGAAAAGTCCAGTTTACATATGGCATCATAGTAGGTAACCATGATAGAGATCTATGGAGTCTTCTAAGGAGGCAGACTTACTTCGATTAAATTTTTTAAAGATCATTCCAGATTCTCCTCAGAGAAGTCCTAGTGTGGGAACAAGACAGGTAAACCATTTTGGAAGTTAGAGCCATAGTTCAGGAGAGGTTAGGATAGCCTGGTCTAGGTGATGGTAATGCAGACAGAGAGAAGTGGATAGATCTGCTGTACATTTTGCAGGTACAGCAAACAGGGAATTAGATCATGTGTTTGGGGAAAGGAAAAATTCAAGTCTGAGTTCTAGTTTCTCAGCTGAGCTCTTGGGTGGATTACATACCGTTTATTGAAATAAATACCCTTTATTCCTCAAATAGGATCCTGAGAATTAGAAGAAGCAGAAATGCCCAATGGAATAAAATACCTAGGTTTACAGGTCTTGTAACAAGACCTGTAGCAAATTTCTCCTGCAATTACTGACTGTGCTTTGGTGTATCAGCTCCCTCAAAGTTTATTAATTAATCCTCAGGAAATACTTCACTGAGACCATGATGGCTATAAATGTCTAAGAAAATTTACATTTTAAAAAAGAGAAAGAAAATAAAGAGAATAGATTAATTTATATTATAAATTGCTCATCTGCTGCCATATTCTTTAATATAAGTAGAGTCTTAGTAACAAATTAATTTTTATGCATTTACACCATAAAATTGCTTAGCAAATCTACTGATGTATTATTGGGTTTATAAGAAGTATGTAAAATTCAGTATTTATATTTAGTCTCATGAGGGTTTGTGGATTATATTCATTGCCAGGAAATTTTTGTTCTTGATAGTGTCTATGGTAACACTCCAAATACTAGCAAATATAATTTAACTTGCTAGGAATAAAAGAAGCTGACTTTTTTCCAGGGTTCATTATAGTTTCACATCATAATCTGGTACTTAATCACTTTAATCACAGCATATTTCAGTACATTCTGCAAAATGACTTATTGTCATTATGGCTTCCTCAAAGACCACTTTGTATTTGAAGTTTCTTAGCTCTATATTGAAACCCAGTTAAAATTCAAATCTATTTTTATACCAATTGTTCTTGGGCTGCATTTTGAATCAGTCTTGCCTATGCCCACATTGTCTTGACCTACAGTTTTTACTTCTCAGACATTTTGTGTCATTTTTTTCAGAAGAGCGTACTTGTTCCTAGTGACACTAGCATCTAGTTTTTGTATTTAAGTGATAACTGCAGATGGTGACTGCAGCCATGAAATTAAAAGACGCTTACTCCTTGGAAGGAAAGTTATGACCAACCTAGACAGCATATTAAAAAGCAGAGACATTACTTTGTCAACAAAGGTCCGTCTAGTCAAGGCTATGGTTTTTCCAGTGGTCATGTATGGATGTGAGAGTCGGACTATAAAGAAATCTGAGCGCCGAAGAATTGATGCTTTTGAACTGTGGTGTTGGAGAAGACTCTTGAGAGTCCCTTGGACTGGAAGGAGATCCAACCAGTCCATCCTAAAGGAGATCAGCCCTGGGTGTTCACTGGAAGGACTGGTGTTGAAGCTGAAACTCCAGCACTTTGGCTACCTGATGCAGAGAGCTGACTCATTTGAAAAGACTCTGATGCTGGGAAAGATTGAGGGCAGGAGGAGAAGGGGACGACAGAGGATGAGATGGTTGGATGGCATCACCGACTCGATGGACATGGGTTTGGGTGGACTCCGGGAGTTGGTGATGGACAGGGAGGCCTGGCGTGCTGCAGTCCATGGGGTCGCAAAGGGTCAGACACAGTTGAGCGACTGAACTGAACTGGTTTCAGCAGACTTTCTCTCTTTGTAAAGAATTTTAGTTTTAATACATTTTGCCATCATCAATATGAGAGACAAATAAATAAGAGAAATACACATGACTGATTAAAAGGCATGTCATTTCACTAACATATAAGATTTATTCATCCTGACATCCACAAGTCATTTGTGCATTTGATATGTCAAAAGTTCAAAGCAACAAGTTTGTAGTGAAATAAACTATGATACCTGAAATAAAGCATGCAAGAAAACAGAAAGACATTTTGTTTTTGGAAGATTAGTTCCTTATCATCTTGGATTAAATTTTCATTTCTCTCTTCATTCTGATTCTGAATCTTATTGAGTAACCATATGTGTGAGATGAAGTAAAGTTTTATGTTCTTTGCATATTATAGGGAAAAACCCCAGTATGCCTGCAAAAGTTGGTACTGCCATCATAACCAGTAAAGGTCATAGCACATCTGCCTGTGACATACTGTGTATAGGCAGAAGATTCTTCTTGCCACTGGCCCCAACTGAGTGTGAAAGTAGTGCATACAAATACAAGAAAATAAAATAAAAATAGCTGTCAGCTTTTATTGAATTCTTACTCTTTGCCAAACATTGTGCTCAGTATTGTCATTGGTCATCCCATTTAATCCTCAAAGCAGTGCTTGTAAGGTAGACAATATCACAGTATTTCAGATGTGGAAACTGAGGCCCAGAAACTTGCACAGGTAAGAAGTTGAACTCAAAGTAGTGTGACACCAGAGGCCACCATTACATTACATCATCTATCTATTTTAAGAGCCATAATAAGACATGATTTATAAATGGCTGCTTTGGAGGATAAGGGCTGAGACTATGGAGAAGGGTGATGAAATTTTGAACAAAGATGATTTAGGAAGGCTTTACAAAAGAAGAGGGACTTGATCTATACTTTGAAAAACATTTTTTTTTGTAGTGGATTCACAGTGTTGTGTTAATTCTGCTATACAGCTGAGTAATTAAGTTATATATGCATTTTTCATATTCTTTTCTATTATGGTTTGTCACAGGATATTAAGTATAGTTCCCAGTGCTATACAGTAGGAACCTGTTTATCTGAAGAAAGCTTTCTCAGCTTTAATGTGCATGTGAGTCATATGGAATCTTGTTTAAAAATGCAGATTTTGAAGTCCTCAAAATACTTTGGGTGATTCAATTGCAAGTGACCCATGGATCATAAGAACACCCCCACCTTACACTGTTGGTGGGAATGCAAACTAGTACAGCCACTATGGAGAACAGTGTGGAGATTCCTTAAAAAACTGGAAATAGAACTGCCTTATCATCCAGCAATCCCACTGCTGGGCATACACACTGAAGAAACCAGAAGGGAAAGAGACACGTGTACCCCAATGTTCATTGCAGCACTGTTTATAATAGCCAGGACATGGAAACAACCTAGATGTCCATCAGCAGATGAATGGATAAGAAAGCTGTGGTACATATACACAATGGAGTATTACTCAG
>NW_011494784.1:3373408-3374158 GCF_000754665.1 Bison bison bison
TTGTTCTAGCTCTGTGAAGAATACTGTTGGTAGCTTGATAGGGATTGCGTTGAATCTATAAATTGCTTTGGGATGATCCTCTACATAGAAAACCCTAAAGAATCCACCAGAAAATTACTAGAAATAATCAATGACTACAGTAAAGTTGCAGGATATAAAATCAACACACAGAAATCCCTTGCATTCCTATACACTAATAATGAGAAAACAGAAAGAGAAATTAAGGAAACAATTCCATTCACCATTGCAACGGAAAGAATAAAATACTTAGGAATATATCTACCTAAAGAAACTAAAGACCTATATATAGAAAACTATAAAACACTGGTGAAAGAAATCAAAGACGACACTAATAGATGGAGAAATATACCATGTTCATGGATTGGAAGAATCAATATAGTGAAAATGAGTATACTACCCAAAGCAATTTATAGATTGCCACCTCTTTTTAAATCTTCTGCTTCTCTGAGATCCATACCATTTCTGTCCTTTATTCTGCCCATCTTTGAATGAAGTGTTCACTGGTATCTCTAAATTACTTGAAGAAATCCCTAATCCTTCCCATTCTATTATTTTCCTCTATTTCTTTGCATTGTTCACTTAAGAAGGCTTTCTTATCTCTCCTTGCTATTCTTTGGAACTCTGCATTGAATTCAGTATATCTTTCCTTTTCTCCTTTGCCTTTAGCTTCTCTTCATTTCTCAGCTATTTGTAAGGCCTCCTCAGACAACCATTTTGCGTTTTTGCATT
>NW_011494784.1:3374258-3394205 GCF_000754665.1 Bison bison bison
TACACTGTTGGTGGGAATGCAAACTAGTACAGCCACTATGGAGAACAGTGTGGAGATTCCTTAAAAAACTGGAAATAGAACTGCCTTATGATCCAGCAATCCCACTGCTGGGCATACACACTGAAGAAACCAGAAGGGAAAGAGACACGTGTACCCCAATGTTCATCGCAGCACTGTTTATAATAGCCAGGACATGGAAACAACCTAGATGTCCATCAGCAGATGAATGGATAAGAAAGCTGTGGTACATATACACAATGGAGTATTACTCAGCCATTAAAAAGAATACATTTGAATCAGTTCTAATGAGGTGGATGAAACTGGAGCCTATTATATTGAGTGAAGTAAGCCAGAAGGACAAACACCAATACAGTATACTAACGCATATATATGGAATTTAGAAAGATGGTAACGATAACCCTGTATACGAGACAGCAAAAGAGACACTGATGTATAGAACAGGCTTATGGACTCTGTGGGAGAGGGAGAGGGTGGGAAGATTTGGGAGAATGGCATTGAAACATGTGAAATGTCATGTATGAAACGAGATGCCAGTCCAGGTTCAATGCACAATGCTGGATGCTTGGGGCTGGTGCACCGGGACGACCCAGAGGGATGGTATGGGGAGGGAGGAGGGAGGAGGGTTCAGGATGGGGAACACATAAAAAAATAAAATAAAATAAAAATGCAGATTTTGAAGTCCTCAAAATACTTTGGGTGATTCAATTGCAAGTGACCCATGGATCATAAGAACACCCCCACCTGACTGTAAGCTCTCTTGAAACCGGGTATTCTGCTGTAGACCCAGCAAGAAAATCAGTGTCTGACACATGGTAGGCAATCAAATACTTGTATAATAAAGAAATGAAGGAAGGGAATGAAGGAAGCAGGCTAGGAGGAATCTCTCCCTTTGGTTTTTCAAAAGTATAGAAAGATACCTATTCAAGTAGCTGGAGTCAGTAGGGTGTAATGACAACAAGTTTAGCCTTAACTCTCTTTTTGTTGTTGTTTAGTCATGTCCAACTCTTTCTGACCCCATGGAGTGTAGTCCACTGAGTTCCTCTGTCCATGGGATTTCCCAGGCAAGAATACTGAATGGGTTGCCATTTCCTTCTCCAAGGGATCTTCTTGACCCAGGGATGGAACCCACATGTCCTGCATTGGCAGGTGGACTCTTTATCACTGAGCTACCTTGGAAGCCCCATTCTTAACTCTAAGTATTGATTAATTCATTTAAGAAAATTATTGTCGTTCAGTCCCTCAGTCATGTCTGATTCTGCAACCCCATGCAGTGCAACACACCAGGCTTTCCTGTCCTTCATTGTCTCCCAGAGTTTGCTCAGACTCATGTCCATTGAGTCAATGATGCCATCCAACCATCTCATCCTCTGTCTCCCCCTTCTCAATCTTTCCCAGTATTAGGGTCTTTTCCAGTGAGTCAGCTCTTTGCATCAGGTGGAAAAGTATTGGAGCTTTAGCTTCAGCGTCAATCCTTCCAGTGAAAATTCTGGATTGATTTCCTTTAGGATTAACTGGTTTGATCTCCTTGCTGTCCAAGGGACTCTCAAGAGTCTTCTCCAGTACCACAGTTTGAAAGCATCAATTCTTTGGTGCTCAGCTTTCTTTATGGTCCAACTCTCACATGCATACATGACTACTAAAAAACCATAGCTTAGACTATACATACCTTTGTCATTAAAGTAATATCTCTGCTTTTCAATATCTAGATTTGTCATAACTTTTCTTCCAAAGAGCAAGTGTCTTTTAATTTCATGGCTGCAGTCACCATCTGCAGTGATTGTGGACCCCAAGAAAATAAAATCTGTTACTGTTTCCATTTTTTCCCCATCTATTGGCCATGAAGTAGTGGGACTGGATGCCATGGTGATAGTTTTTGGAATGTTGAGTTTTAAGCCAGCTTTTTCACTCTTCTGTTACCCTCATCAAGAGACTCTTTAGTTCCTCTTCACTTTCTGCCATAATGGTGGTATCATCTGCATATCTGAGGTTATTGATATTTCTCCCAGCAATCTTGATTCCAACTACATCCAGCCCAGCAGTTCACATGATGTACTCTGCATATAAGTTAAATAAGCGGGGTGACAATATATAGCTTTGATGTAATCCTTTCCCAATTTTGAACCAGTTTATGGTTCCATGATTGGTTCTAACTGTTGCTTCTCAGGAAGCAGGTAAGGTGGTTTAGTATTCCCATCTCTTTAAGAATTTTCCACAGTTTGTTCTGATCCACACAGTCAAAGGCTTTAGTGTAGTCAATGAAGCAGATGTTTTTGTGGAATTGCCTTGCTTTTTCTGTGACCCAATGGATGTTGCAATTTGATCTCTGGTTCCTCTGCCTTTTCTAAATCCAGCTTGAACATCTTGAAGTTCTCGTTTCATGTACTGTTGAAGTCTAGCCTGAAGGATTTTGAGCATTACCTTGCTAGCATGGGAAATGAGTGCAGTTGTGTAGTAGTATGAACATTCTTTGGCTTTGCCGTTCTTTGGGATTGGAATGAAAAGTGACCTTTTCCTGTCCTGTGGCCACTGCTGAGTTTTCCAAACTTGGCATATTGAGTGGAACACGTTAACAGCATCGTCTCTTAGGATTTGAAATAGCTCACCTGGAAGTCTATCACTTCCACTAGCTTTGTTCGTGGTAATGCTTCCTAAGGTCCACTTGACTTCACACTCCAGGATATCTGGCTCTAAGTGAATGATTACATCATCATGGTTACCTGGTCATTAAGAACTTTTTTGTATAGTTCTTCCGTGTATTCTTGCCACCTCTTTTTAAATCTTCTGCTTCTCTGAGATCCATACCATTTCTGTCCTTTATTCTGCCCATCTTTGAATGAAGTGTTCACTGGTATCTCTAAATTACTTGAAGAAATCCCTAATCCTTCCCATTCTATTATTTTCCTCTATTTCTTTGCATTGTTCACTTAAGAAGGCTTTCTTATCTCTCCTTGCTATTCTTTGGAACTCTGCATTGAATTCAGTATATCTTTCCTTTTCTCCTTTGCCTTTAGCTTCTCTTCATTTCTCAGCTATTTGTAAGGCCTCCTCAGACAACCATTTTGCGTTTTTGCATTTCTTTTTCTTGGGGATGGTCTTGATTACCACCTCCTGTACAATGTCAAGAACCTCTGTCCACAGTTCTTCAGGCACTCTATCAGATCTAATCCCTTGAATCTATTTGTCACTTCCACTGTATAATCGTAAGGAATTTGATTTAGGTCAAACCTCATTGGCCTAGTGGTTTTACTTTCTTCAGTTTAAGTCTGAATTTGGTAATAAAGAGTTCATGATCTGAGCCACAGTCAGCTCCTGATGTTGTTTTTGCTGACTGTATAGAGCTTCTCCATCTTTGGCTGCAAAGAATATAATCAATCTGATTTAGTATTGACCATCTGGTGAGGTCCATATATAGAGTCATCTCTTGTGTTGTTGGAAGAGGGTGTTTGCTATGACCATTGCATTCTCTTGGCAAAATTCTATTAGCCTTTGCCCTGCTTCATTTTGTACTCCAAGGCCAAATTTCCCTGTTACTCCAGGTATCTCTTGACTTCCTACTATTACATTCCACTTCCCTATGATGAAAAGGACATCTTTTTTTGGTGTTAATTCTGAAAGGTCTTGTAGGTTGTCATAGATCCATTTATTGACAAATTCCTTAGCTTCTTATCTTGCTCCCAACTCCTCCCTGCTCTCAGGAATTTTGCTCTATTGTTGATCTCATCTCTGTATTTAAAGTCCCTGTCTCTATCCTGAGTTTTTTCATCAGTATTTTAAATGTGTCCAAGCCTCTTCCATTTTTAAGGTCTTTCTCAATCTCTACCTTTCCCCTAATTATTATCTTGTTTTTCCTCACTTTGACACCAAAAAAAAAAAAGAAGAAATGTTTATTGAGTCATACTTGTTACCATCATTTCTTTATTTTGAAATAAGCATTTTTTCCATATTCTGAAATTGTATTGCATCTTACAGTCATAGTTATAATCTTTAGCACCATAGTCACAATATGTGCCTGGTAATATGCTTGGAACTAGAATATACCTATAAGCAAAACATGTATGTTCCATGCCAGAGATACCAGGCATGGTGGACCAGATTGACTACAAGTGTATGGGATCCTTTGGACCTGGCTCCAGTAAAGCATACATTCCATAGATTAAAGACAATTACACTAACATTAAGTGCTTTGAAAGAAAAAATAAAACATAACACTATGACAGAAAATAGACTAAGAGTAGAAAAAGATCAATAATAGCAAATAAAGATAAGGCAAGGCCATCAATGACAAGTGTCCTTAAAGTGATCCAACTTATACCTGGGTTTTATGAGTTTTAATGAGTTACTGTTTAATTGCAAAATTAACCGGGTTTCACATTTTTCCTGCAATGGTGCTGCAGTCATGACCAAGAAGGCAACAGAAGGCCAAATAAAAGGGAGAAAAGCCTGTATGATCTATAACTTTTTAAAATTCCTACAACCAAACTTAAAAATATGCCTGTATATGAAGCTGGCGAGTATCACTTCAAAGATTACAATTGTTCATCCAGTCAGAAAGAATACAGCAAAACCTTAACATTTGTCTTTGATGTGTACCACCAGTACATCTGAAAAACTTGGTCCACAATTAAGGAATTTGGGGAAGAGAAAGGAGAATTTGAGTGAAATTTAAGATAGGCTTTCAGAAGAGGCTGCTTGTTATTTAGCTGTTGGAAACCTTTACAGCTGACTTGAAAGAATGTTGTAGAGAGCTTCCTGGAGAGAGCATGTTATGGAAGTGATCATATTAGTCACGCTGAATTTTTATTCATTGCTCTGAATTTTGGTGCCATTGGAGTTGACATCTCATAGCCTTGTTTTCCATAACAGATGTATTCAATTTTATAATTTTCATTGTGCTAAAACTCTCAATTACACGTGATACCATACCTGGAACATAAAATAATTGTTATCAGTTTGTGTGAGACATCATAACATTGGAAGGTTGCCCAGAGACCATCTGGTCTGTAGAGATGCTATTTAGTGAGAGTGTTTGAAGATCACTAGGCAAAGGAGAAGACTAATAATGTAAGGTAGCTTATTTTAAAAATAAAGTTGTGGGGTTTTTTATTTTAAAAATGTTTAAATGATTTATTAGGAAACTATATACTACTTTTATATAAAATTTTCTTAATTATGTGAAATAAGGCTACCTCTATTGGGCAAAATTAGAAGTTACCAATCATCCACTGATTCCTCTGCCACTAACTTCTTTGAAGCAAATAAATATTTAATATTGAAAGATCCTAGGAAGAGCAACACCATAGCCACTAATATTATCAGCAGCAGGACCATTTTTATAACTAGATTATCACTAAAAGAATACATACTCTTCATTAAAAAAAGAATATAAATCTGCATGTTGCTTTCTTTTCAGATTTTGTTGTGTATTTTGTCATCTCTTCATTAGCTTTTTTACCATACTTTTTAACCAAGTAGTGCTTTCTCTATTGTGCAATCAAGGAAGATTAAAGAAGATTTCAAGTTTTTGTGGGTTATGTCTTCTCCTGTTGGAAACTGGGTATTAGAAATTCCTAAATTGTAAGAATTAATATTCAAATTGAATTTCAGAAATGTTTTTCATTATCACTCAGATGGGTAAGAATGCTGTGAATTCTCTATATATCACCTAATCTTTCATGTTATTAATACTTTTCTTACAGTTATCTACTCAATATATTACCCCCTGACCATAGTTATTACAAATATTTTATTGATTTGTGGTTTGCTTTCGAGGTTTCTTCATACTGTTTTGATGTAGAGAGTTTATATCTTTATTTTTTAGCTATTATTTAGTCAAATATTTGTGTTCTCTACAAGTTCTTCAGTTCATCACACCTCATCTTTTGGTACCTCCTGGAGAAGTTTCTGCATGCTGATGAAAGCTATGTATGCTTTCCCCCTAGAATAAGCCCAAACATACATAGCAGGGGATTTGCTGTTGCACAGGTTCATCCGTGTACCCCAGGTTAATAACTCTTAGGTTAGTCCTTTCCCATCTCAAAATCTATTAATTACCAATTTCCATTTGCATATAGTGTTTTCTTGATGCAATTCAATGTTAAAATCTAATCAGTTTTTTCTTTTTTCAATGTTAGTATCTAATCAACTAGAGCTTATCTTGCTGTTCAGTGTGAGCACCTAGATTGAATTTTTATAGAGTTCTCCATTGACCCAGTGTCATTTGTTAAGTAATCTACCTCCTCCCAAAACAATTTGTTTTCCATTCAAATTGCTGCATTTATGAAGGCCTGTTTTAGAGCTTCCTGTTCTATTATTCTGACAACTTTTTTGACATTATAGTATCACCTTACATATTTTTAAGTTTCACAAGTTCATAGCTGAATTACATCAACCTACAAAAATTTTCCAATAACCTTTTATTTTTACCCTATTTTTTAAAATTATTTATTTTTAATTAGAGGATAATATCTCTATAATATTGGTTGATTTCTGCCACATATCAACATGAATCAGCTATAGGTATACACAGGTACCCTCCCTCTTGAACCTCCCTCCCACCTCCCACGCCATCCCTCCAGCCCTGTAGGTTCATAGAGCGTCAGATTTCAGCTCTGTGCATCATGCAGCAAATTCCCACCAGCTGTCTAATTTTACACATGAGAATGCACAGGTTTCAGTGCTACTCTCACAGTTCTTCGCACCCTCTCCTTCCTTTCCTGTGTCCATCAGTCCATTCTCTATATCTACATCTCCATCACTGCCTTGCAGACAGTTCACAAGTACCATCTTTCTAGATTCCGTACATATGCGTTAAGACAGACAATACCTGTCTTTCTCTTTCTGACTTATTTCACTCTGTATAATAGGTTCTAGGTTCATCCACCTCTTTAGAACTGACTCAAATGTGTTTCTTTTTGTGGTTGAGTAACATTCCATTGTGTTGTCCATACCACAACTTTTTTAGCCATTCATCTGTCAGTAAACATCTAGGTTGATTCCACGTCCTCAGTTCAGTTCAGTTGCTCAGTTGTATCCGACTCTTTGTGCCCCATGAACTCATGTGCCCCATGAACCGCAGCACGGCAGGCCTCCCTGTCCATCAGCAACTCCCGGAGTCCACCCAAACCCATGTCCATTGAGTTGCTCATGCCATCCAAGCATCTCATCCTCTGTCGTCCCCTTCTCCTCCTGCCCTCAATCTTTCCCAGCATCAGGGTCTTTTCAAATGAGTCAGCTCTTCGCATGAGGTGGCCAAAGTATTGGAGTTTCAGCTTCAACATCAGTCCTACCAATGAACACCCAGGACTGATCTCCTTTAGGATGGACTGTTTGGATCTCCTTGCAGTCCAACGGACTCTCAAAGAGTCTTCTCTAACACCATAGTTCAAAAGCATCAATTCTTCGGCACTCAGCTTTCTTTACACTCCAACTCTCACATCCATACATGACCACTGGAAAAACATAGCCTTGACTAGATGGACCTTTGTTGGCAAAGTAATGTCTCTGCTTTTGAATATGCTGTCTAGGTTGGTCATGATTTTCCTTCCAAGGAGTAAGTGTCTTTTAATTTCATGGCTGCAGTCACCATCTGCAGTGATTTTGGAGCCCAAAAAAATAAAGTCTGACACTGTTTCCACTGTTTCCCCATCTATTAGTCATGAAGCAATGGGACCAGATGCCATGATCTTAGTTTTCTGAATGTTGAGCTTTAATCCAACTTTTTCGCTCTCCTCTTTCACTTTCATCAAGTGGCTCTCTAGTTCTTCTTTACTTTCTGCCATAAGAGTGGTGTCATCTGCATATCTGAGGTTATTGATATTTGTCCTGGCAATCTTATTTCCAGCTTGTGCTTCATCCAGCCCAGTGTTTCTCATGATGTACTCTGCTGCTGCTGCTGCTGCTAAGTCACTTCAGTCATGTGCGACTCTGTGTGACCCCATAGACGGAAGCCCACCAAGCTGCCCCATCCCTGGGATTCTCCAGGCAAGAACACTGGAGTGGGTTGCCATTTCCTTCTCCAATGCATGAAAGTGAAAAGTGAAAGGGAAGTCGCTCAGTTGTATCTGACTCTTAGCAACCCCATGGACTATAGCCTACCAGGCTCCTCCATCAATGGGATTTTCCATGCAGGAGTACTGGAGTGGGGTGCCATCACCTTCTCCAGATGTACTCTGCATATAAGTTAAATAAGTAGGGTGACAATATACAGCCTTGACGTACTCCTTTTCCTATTTGGAACCCATCTGTTGTTCCATGTCCAGTTCTAACTGTTGGTTCCTGACCTGCATACAGGTTTCTCAAGAGGCAGGTCAGGTGGTCTGGTATTCCCG
Source organism: Bison bison bison (assembly GCF_000754665.1). Lineage (NCBI taxonomy): Eukaryota > Metazoa > Chordata > Mammalia > Artiodactyla > Bovidae > Bison > Bison bison. The sequence continues at coordinate 3,382,607 of NW_011494784.1, forward strand.
TCTCTTTCAGAATTTTCCACAGTTTATTGTGATCCACACAGTCAAAGGCTTTGGCATAGTCAATAAAGCAGAAATAGATGTTTTTCTGGAACTCTCTTGCTTTTTCCATGATCCAGCAGATGTTGGCAACTTGATCTCTGGTTCCTCTGCCTTTTCTAAAACCAGCTTGAACATCTGGAAGTTCACGGTTCACGTATTGCTGAAGCCTGGCTTGGAGAATTTTGAGCATTACTTTACTAGCATGTGAGATGAGTGCAATTGTGTGGTAGTTTGAGCATTCTTTGGCATTGCCTTTCTTTGGGATTGGAATGAAAACTGACCTTTTCCAGTCCTGTGGCCACTGCTGAGTTTTCCAAATCTGCTGGCATATGGAGTGCAGCACTTTCATAGCATCATCTTTTAGGATTTGAAATAGCTCAACTGGAATTCCATCACCTCCACTAGCTTTGTTCGTAGTGATGCTTCCTAAGGCCCACTTGACTTCGCATTACAGGATGTCTGGCTCAAGGTGAGTGATCACACCATCGTGATTATCTGGGTCGTGAAGATCATTTTTGTGCAGTTCTTCTGTGTATTCTTGCCACCTCTTCTTAATATCTTTTGCTTCTCTTAGGTCCATACCATTTCTGTCCTTTATTGAGCCCATCTTTGCATGAAATGTTCCTTTGGTATCTCTAATTTTCTTGAAGAGATCTCTAGTCTTTCCCATTCTGTTGTTTTCCTCTATTTCTTTGCACTGATCACTGAGAAAGGCTTTCTTATCTCTCCTTGCTAATCTTTGGAACTCTGAATTCAAATGGGTATATCTTTCCTTTTCCATGTCCTAACTACTGTAAATAGTGCTGTAATGAACACTGTGGTACATGTGTCTTTTTCAGTTATGATTTCCTTAGGTATATGCCCAGTAGTGGAATCGTTGGGCCATATGGGAGTTTTATTCCTCGTTTTTTAAGGAATCTCCATACTGGTCTCCATAGTCTGTTTGTCACCCTACTTTTTGACCACTCTTACTCTGTTCATCTTTCCAGATAAAATTTAGCATCATTTTGCTATGTTCCAAAAATAATACCAGTGATAATTTATGAAAGTTATATGAAGCCTGATCTCTTTATAGAAATTGATTTTCCAAAGTTTTAGACTTGTCTTTAGTTCCATACTTTGAGAATTAGATATTTTTGGAATAGTAAGTATTTGTTTTTGCTATTAACATAGGCTAGAGAAGGAAATGACAACCCACTCCATTATTCTTGCCTGGAAAATCATATGGATGGAGGAGCCTGGTAGGCTACAGTCCATGGGGTCACAAAGAGTCGGACACAACTGAACGACTTCACTTTCACTTTCGTTATGCCTTTAATTGATTGTTGCTTACAGAGCTATTATTTTTCTATGTTGCTTATCTCTTGCCTCTCTAATTACATTACACTGTAACTGATTACCTTGAGGTTGTTTTTTTTTTTTTTTTTTTCCCAATACATAGCATCTGATAGTAATACTTAGCTCTGTTCTTTTAAGTATTTTTAATGTTTGTTCTTATTGTATAAATTGGTCGCTGTAAGTTCAGTTTTGGAATCAGGTTGATTTCAGTTTCAAACCAGTCTCTACATCAGTTTTACCTGTGTAGCCTTGAACGAGTGAAAACTAAGTTTCTTAATCTACAGTTTTAGTTTCTTCATCTGAAACTTGAGTTAATAACCTAGAATCACCAGATTGTGACTGCTGCTGCTGCTAAGTTGCTTCAGTCGTGTCCAACTCTGTGCGACCCCAAAGACGGAAGCCCACCAGGCTCCCCCATCCCTGGGATTCTCCAGGCAAGAACACTGGAGTGGGTTGCCATTTCCTTCTCCAATGCATGAAAGTGAAAAGTGAAAGTGAAATCGTGTCTTACTCTTAGGGACCCCATGGATTGCAGCCCACCAGGCTCCTCCGTCCATGGGATTTTCCAGGCAAGAGTACTGGAGTGGGGTGCCATTGCTTTCTCCGAGATTGTGACTAGAATTAAATGAATTTAGGTATATGGAAGCTGATACCATGACAATATTTTTATTAACTAACCATCTAAAATGTTAAATATCAAGAATGACAGTAGACTTTCATGTCTTGGTCCTGATTTTCACTAGATTTTGGGGGGTAATTTTAGTTACCTTTTTTTTCACTTTTTATTGATGTTTGTTTGTGATAAGTCAGAAAAAGAAAGCAAATTGTATAGCAGCACAATGTTATAAAGATTTTGTTAAGAATAGAATTTGGATTTTTTTCTCAGTATCTGTTGAGATTAATATATAGTGTCTCATCTAGAATTGTTCATGTGACTTACTAGGATAATAGATTTCTTAATATATTTTATTCTTATATTCATGAATTAAATTTAGTTCTTTAATATGCTCTTGGTTTGGCTTTACAATATTTTATGCTTTTGTGTGTATTTTTCTTTGTAGAAATTTATAATTTTCTTTTAATGAATAATGTGTGTGTGTGTTCTTGTTAGCAGCTTGGTAATAATAATTGTGTACTTGCAGCAGATAAACAGAATCTTTTAAAGTATTCTTTTTTTTTTTTTTTCATTCCTGTTGTTAAAGGTAACACAGGTAATAAATGAAGAGCCAGGCTTCCTAACCCAGATTTATTTGACCTTGAAGCTGGCCTCTGTCTCTGCCAGTTTTTGATACCAAGCAATGTAAAATTCACAAGATAAATTGTGCAATTTTGCAATTTATTTTTTCCTCTGGAGACACTTAGGATTGCTGTCCTTATAAGTTTAAAGGAAATCATCTGGTTCTAAAGTCTCTTTGAAAGGCATGTCTCTGGTAAATTTTCTCAATTTTAATTTCTTCATTTATATTCTCCAGAGTGATGTCCATTTTATATGAGTTTTTAAAAATTTTAGCCAATGATATATATATAGATAGAGAATTATGTATATCGAGACGATCCCCTGGAGCAGGGCATGACATCCCACTCCGGCATTCTTGCCTGGAGAATCCTATAAACGGAGGAACCTGGTGGGCTACACTACAAAGGACTGCAAAGAGCTGGACACAACTGAAGGGACTGAGCGTGCATGCACACATGCTGCCGCTGCTGCTAAGTCGCTTCAGTCGTGTCCGACTCTGTGCAACCCCATAGACAGCAGCCCACCAGGTTCCCCCGGCCCTGGGATTCTCCAGGCAAGAACACTGGAGTGGGTTGCCATTTCCTTCTCCAATGCATGAAAGTGAAAAGTGAAAGTGAAGTCGCTCAGTCGTGTCCAACTCTTAGCGACCCCATGGACTGTAGCCTACCAGGCTCCTCCATCCATGGGATTTTCCAGGCAAGAGTACTGGAGTGGGGTACCATTGCCTTCTCTGATGCACACATGCACACACACACACACACACGCATATATATGCATATATATATATGCATATATATGTGTGTGTGTGTGTGTGTATATATATATATAAAACTGTAATTCAATTGTATGTGATACCATTATATGTATGTATATATAGATAGATAGACAGACAGACAGATTGTATATTGTCGACTGAAAAAGCACAGTCTAAAAGTTGAGAGTTAATGTTTTATTCAGTAGACAAAACTGAGGACATAAGCGCAGGACATAGCATCTCAGATAGCTCTGAAAGACTGCTCCAAAGAGGCAAGGTGGGGAGCCAGGATATAGGAGTTTTTGCAACAAAGACCAAGTAGTTGGAATATCAAACAATTATGACTAATTAAAGAAAATCAGATATTTCAAGTTAAGGAATTTAGTGCTTTACTATATATGAGAAGATGCAAGAGTCTGGGCTCACTGAAATCATTCCTTTGATATTCCTTTGAAATCATTCCTTAGCTACCTGGGGGCAGAAAGGGGAGGGGATCGGCTGCAGTGTCTGTTGATGATGGACATTATGTTTCTGTCCTGAATTCCTCAGGGCTCACCATGGGGGTGGCAGTAATGTGATGGCTTGATGGCTGCAATATCCTTTGATTACTGATTTGTTGTTATTTAGTCATTTAGTCCTGTATGACTCTTTTGCTGCAGTATGGACCATAGCCTCCCAGGCTCCTCTGTCCATGGATTTCCCAGGCAAGAATACTAGAGTGGATTGCCATTTCCTTCTCCAGGGAATCTTCCCAACCCAGGGATTGAACCTGCATCTCCTGCATTGACAAGTGTATTCTTTACCACTGAGCCACGAGAGAAGCCTGTGATTACTGACTGATATGGCAGGCAATATTTTTTGTTCACAACATTATTATATTTGTTCTTCAGTCACTAAGTCATGTTTGACTCTTTGTGACCACATCAACTACAGCATTCCAGGCTTCCCTGTCTTTCACTATTTCCCAAAGTTTGCTCAAACTCATGTCAATTAAGTCAGTGATGCCATCCAACCATCTCATCCTCTGTCGCCCTTTTCTCTTGCTCTCAATCTTTCCCAGCATCAGGGTTTTTCCCACTGAGTTGCTCTTTACATCAGGTGGCCAAAGTATTGGAGCTTCAGCTTCAGTCCTTCCAATAAATATTCAGTACTGATTTCCTTTAGGATTGACTGTTTTGATATTTTTGCTGTCCAGTGTCTTCTCTAGCACCACAATGCAAAAGCATCAATACTTCAGTGCTCAGCTTTCTTTATAGTCCAACTCTCACATCTGTGCGTGACTACTGGAAAAACCATAACTTTGACTAGATGGACCTTTGTCATCAAAATGATGTCTCTGCTTTTTAATACACTGTCTAGGTTTGTCATAGCTTTTCTTCCAAGGAGCAAGTGTCTTTTAATTTCATGGCTGCAGTTACTGTCCACAGTGATTTTGGAGCCCAAGAAAATAAAGTCTGTCACTGTTTCCACTTTTTCCCCATTTATTTGCCATGAACTGATGGGACTGGATGCCATGATCTTAGTTTTTTGAATGTTGAGTTTCAAGCCAGCTTTTTAACTCTTGTTTCACCCTCACCAAGAGACTCTTTAGTTCCTCGTCACTTTCTGCCATTAGAGTGGTATCATCTGCATATATGAAGTTGTTGATATTTCTTCTGGCAATCTTGAGTCCAGCTTGTGAGCCATCAAACTCAGCATTTCACATGATGTACTCTTCATATTATGTTATACTTATGTATATGCTATAGTTAAAAGTTATGACCAACCTAGACAGCATATTAAAAAGTAGAGACATTACTTTGCCAACAGAGGTCTGTCTAGTCAAAGCTATGGTTTTTCCAGTAGTCATGTATGGATATGAGAGTTGGACTATAAAGAAAGCTGAGTGCCGAAGAATTGATGCTTTTGATCTGTGGTGTTGGAGAAGACTCTTGAGAGTCCCTTAGGCTGCAAGGAGATCCAACCAGCCCATCCTAAAGGAAATCAGTCCTGAATCTTCATTGGAAGGACTGACTTTTGCCACCTGATGCGAAGAACTGACTCATTTGAAAAGACCCTGATGCTGGGAAAGTTTGAAGGCAAGAGGAGAAGGGGATGACAGAGGATGAGATGGTTGGATGGCATCACTGACTCAATGGACATGAGTTTGAGTAAACTCTGGGAGTTGGTGATGGACAGGGAGGCCTGGCGTGCTGCAGTCCATAGGATCTCAAAGAGTCAGACATGACTGAGTGACTGAACTGAACTCTGCATAGAAGTTAAATAAGCAGAGTGACAATATACAGCCTTGAGGTACTCCCTTTCCAATTTTGAACCAGTCCATTGTTCCATGTCAAATTTGAACCGTTGCTTCTTGTCCTGCATACAGAAAGCCATCTCCTTGCATCTTTTCCTTTGTCGTTGCATGTGGGTTATCTTTTTTGTTGTTTTCCAACATCCTCCTGTCAATGGTGTTCAGCAGCTAGTTGTGATTTTGGTGTTCTCACAATAGAAGATATTTATTATATAGTATCATTATATTAATATGCATATATATATTATTTTTTTATTAGATGTTTGTGTTCTTGTTTTTTAAAAGGTCAGTTCTTAGATTTAGTTTTCAGTAATGCTGTTTTTCCTTTGTTCCATTTTTATTTTGTTGTTGTTTCTTGTTTTCCTTAAGATCACTCTTTGTTGTTTTATGAATCTTACTGGATGAATCATGGTTCATTTATTTTTCCTTTTACATTAATACAATTTTTAGAAATGGACATTTACCTCTGAACATACTTTTAGCTGCATGTCATTATTTTCTAAGAATGTCTTCCTGTTTGATAGAATGACAGTTGAGAATAGTAGTGTTAATCATTTAACAAACTGTTTCTGTTGAGATTTACTATTGACTGTTTTGTTTTTTTTTTTCACTGCTTTGTGGTCAGATAATAAAGTCAGATAAGCAATGGCAGTGTTTTAAGAAGTATTGCTTTTTCATCAGGGCAGTTGTTGAGATGGCCTAGTGTATCTTCAGTTTTTCTTCCAAAACTCCTTAGGTGATCCACGAATTCTGACGTGTGTTGATATAAAATAGTAGTCACAACCTAGAGGTTGAGAGTTACATTTTATTTGGTGGGAGTCTCGGAGATACAGCTCTTAACATTTCCTGAAACATATTGTGTCCTTTTGGCTTCTCTTGGACATCTTTAATCAAGTGTGATTTTAATTCCTGATAGAGTCTGCCATAGGCCTTCAAAGATTGCAGTCTAAGAGACCTGGCTTCAAAGTCCCATTCTGGTTGTCACTGTTACGATTTTGAGAAAGATACTCAACTATGTGAAACCTCAATTCCTATAGGTTAGCCACAACATTTGGGTTTTTCAGTACCATCTGTAAAAATGGAGAGAGAAATGATACTGTCTACCTCGTGGAGTTGTTATGTATGCATTAAGTGAAGTAATGTATACAGAATACACAATAGAATATCTTTTTTTTTTTTTTTTTTTCTGCCCACTCCAGTATTCTCACTTGGAAAACCCCATGGACAGAGGAGGCTGGCAGACTACGGTCCATGGGGTCGCAAAGAGTTGGACATGACTCAGGGACTAACCCTTTCACTATGATTTGGTGTCACGGGATCCTGCCTTTATATACGCAATAGACATATAAACATAAAATACACAATAGAATATCTGATGAATAAATAGTAAAGACTAGTAGATGTCAGTCCTCAGAGGAAGACAAAGCTAGTATCCTGATGTAGGTTTCTGTTTTCTGTCTTTTGAATCTGTCATTTTTTTCTGTCCTTGTCATCTCTTCACTATTTTCCTTAAAAAAAAAAAAAGCATTGTGGAAAATTCTTACATTCGTATACCACATCATTATTTCAGTTCTCCACATCAGCTCCCCAATATCCATACCTGTATCAAGTTGTTCCCTCCAATGCAAACACTGCTTTTGCTAATACCACTTTATACTCTTTTGTAATCTTTCTCTCAGCATCTGTTTTGACATCTCAGCTTGCTTTCTTGACTGATTGCTTTTTTCTGCACTATCTTTTCCATGGGCTCCATATTATTGTTTTTCTTCTACTACTTTCTTCTCTCTCTTCCTTTTCTTTCCTGTCCTTTGCAGTCTCCTCTTATGTTTCTTTTACCTTTAAATTTTTTCCTTCCTTACTTTCTTTGTTTCCATTCTTTGCTTAAAAAAATTTTTTTTTTCTCTATAAGAAACTCTGGCTTCAAAAAGGGTATTATGCTGAACTGCTCTGGCTAGCATCCAGGCATGGATCTAATCCAATCTGCCATTAAATTGTGGGATGAGGGACAAAATCCTCAGTCAGCTCTGAGATGCTGGCAGAGATCCATCCAAAGTAAGGATGCTGACAGAGCGCAGGATCATTTCCTAACCCTGCTATCAAACTGGAGGCTTGCTAGCCAGTCTCTACAAGCATTGTTATGCTGACTCTACCCCTTGTGGCCCCTCATCCAGTACAAGACATGAAGTAGGTCAGATCTAGAGCTCTGGAGTTAGACTGCCTGTAGCCAATTTCAGCTCTTGCTAATCATGTGACCCTGAACAGGACTGTTAAACTTCTTCTATTTGGATGCCTTTATTTCAGTAATAAAAATAGTACCTGTGAGAAAGAAATGAATAATAAATATTGAGTACTTTTCACAATGTTCCTGGTGCATAGTGAGTACTCAATAAATGCTGTCTAATATTCCATAGTTTTGGAGATACATATTTTAGGAATTTTATTTAGTAGATAAGTGTGGCTAGTACAACAGGATATCCTCAAGTCAAGATGTTAGTTCAGAAGCTCAAGGCTACCAAGGCCAAATCTGTATTATCTCTTGACCTTCCCTTAATGACTGCTGCCAGCCACCACGTCTGCATTCAGGTAAAAAGAGGGAAGAAAGAAAGGAGGAGGATCAGGCATTGCCTGCAGCAGGAAAGCAGAGACTATCTCAGAAATGCTCAGTTGACTCCCACCTATGTTTTATTAGTCAGAGCTCTGTCTTTGCTCACTGGAAAGATTTTGGCATCCCACCATATAGAATAGAGGAAGCAATAAAAAAGAAAGTTGAAATTTATCCTTTATTTTCTGTCATAGTTTCTGGAAATTTGAAACACTGATAATAAAGACAGGAGAGATATCAGAGTTAGTACATGGACTGCCTTAAAATTTAAAAAGGAGTACTTGTATAGTAGGGAATTACCTACCTGATTTTTCAGTCCATTAATATCTTGGTTCTTTAATTTGGGAGACAGATAGGAAGACAGGGCTGAGGTTTGGGGAATTTGTTACTTTTTGTTCATCTACTTTCCTTTAGGTGACAAGTCAGCTTTGTTTTCTTAATGTGAAATATGGGAAAGTTAAAACATTATTTTTTTCAATCCAATCATGTCTGCCATAGTGTTATTTGAAATACCTCAAAATTAGTTTAATAGATTTCTGTTCATCTTAGTTGATCTTTTCCTTGGTGTGTGTGTGTAGCATGAAATTTTTGAAAAATATTTTCTGTTCCTATTGAAGTCTAATAATTAGAAAAGTTGTTAGGAGTTGACATAATAAACCAAGAGTGTCTAAAATAGAATAACATTTACTTAAAATTCTAGAATCCAAAATGCTTAGTAATTTTACGTTTAAAATTAAAGCTGAATGTTGAAAGCCTCCATTTAAAAACATAGTTTGTCAAAAAGTATATAAAAAATGATCATTTTAATTTTGTGTTTAACAGGAAAAAATAATGAGAGAAAAATTCTATAATTTAAAATAATAGTAATAACAGAGATGCAGTAAATATTTTTGCTGCCTGTCCATGGGTTCACCTGCTGGCTTTTGAGGTGAGAACTCTGCAAATCCTTAAACTGCATAGAAAAGCTTCAAAAACACTTCAGTCTGGCAGTTCAGTTAAGCGAATAAGTATGTTCAGTCTTCATTCTAACATCGGTACTTAAAAAGCACTAGGATATCAAATCAAAGAACTTTTTTTAACATTTTCTACAATGTCACATCAGTGTCCAGCCATCAGAAGAGATCTTTCCACAAATAGGATTCATTACAATCACAAGGGGTACAAGCAGTTCTTTCCCAACCAGTCAGCTTGCTGCCTCCAACATCATTTTTTAAAACCAGAACTTTTGTCACATCTTAGCATTATTATTCAGAGAAGGCAATGGCAACCCACTCCAGTACTCTTGCCTGGAAAGTCCCATGGATGGAGGAGCCTGGAAGGGTGCAGTCCATGGGGTCGCTAAGAGTCGGACACGACTGACTAACTTCATTTTCACTTTTCACTTTCATGCATTGGAGAAGAAAATGGCAACCCACTCCAGTATTCTTGCCTGGAGAATCCCAGGGATGGGGGAGCCTGGTGGGCTGCCGTCTAGGGGGTCGCATAGAGTCGGACACGACTGAAGTGACTTAGCAGCAGCAGCATCATTATTTTGCTAAAAAGAAATATGTCAAGGTGTTGGAAATGGTATTTTGCTCAACTATTATAGCAACTAAAAACATAATATTAAAATTTAGGAGCATAGAGGAAAGTGTTAGTTGCTCAGTCATGTCCAACTCTTTGCAAACCCATGGATAGAGGAAAACAGCTTAATTGAATGGAAGTTCATCAAATGTTAGTATAAATTCAAAAAGTGGTCCTTCTAAATTTTTCTCTAACATAATAAGTTGTTCCTCTCAAATAATCATAATGACTACAGTTGTTGAGAACCCGTTATATGCCAGGCTCTTCATATTCATTACTTCAAATTCTTGCAACCAAGAATTGAGGTGGTGAGTTTGTTTCTGCATTTCGGGTGGGAAACTGAGTCCAGAAGGTTTTAGTAAATGATCTAGGGTGACAGACCTATTAAGCAGTAGGTCATCATTAACTACAAGTCTTTCTGACTCCAAAACACATGTGTCAACATTGAGATTGGTATAAATCTCATGTGGTTGGTATAAACATACCAATATTGAGATTGGTATAAATCTCATGTGATTGAAAGCTATGTTCATATTATTTTGAGAACAAATTTAAATGAGAAATACATAATGGGAGTCATAGTGTCTTCCAATGGGACAGGATCAATTAGCTTAGAATTAATGTATTTATTTATGCCCAGCGCTAGGTAGCCTACAACATTAGCAGGTAGGTAAGAGTGAGCTGTGTCCTCCAGCTTCTGTCCCAGACTAGAGTTTCTCCTAGCTTGACCAGGAAAAACTTAGGAAGGAAGCTTTCACACTAATATATTCTGTCTACTTCAACCAATTTCAAAGTTTGGTGACAAAAATGAGAATCATATTTAAATTCCCGATTGTGGTTGCATAGAGAGGACTCCCCCCCCCCACTTTTTTTTTAATTGAAGCATAGTTGATTAACAATGTTGTATTAGTTTCAGGTGTACAGCAAAGTGATTCGGTTATAATAGTGTGTGTATGTTAATCCCAAACTCCTAATTTATGCCCCCTCCCCATCCACGCCTTTGCCCTTTGGTAACCGTAAGTTTGTTTTCTATGTCTGTGGGTCTTTTTCTGTTTTGCAAGTTCATTTGCATCATTTTTTTTTAGATTCTTGTATATGAGTGATATTATATGATATTTGTCTTTCTCTGTCTGACTTCACTTAGCATGATAATCTCTAGGTTCATCAGTATCACTGCAAAATGGCATTATTTATTTCATTTCTTTTTTATAGACATGTAATATTTCATTGTGTGTGTGTGTGTGTGTGTACACATATATACCTTGCCGGGGTCCAGCCCCGGTGGATCCAGGGAATTCGAAGCAGGCACGGTGTCGGCGAGGATCAGGAAACAATTGCTTAATTAAACATTAATTAAGGATATAAAGAGTGGTTAAATAAGGATAGCTCAGTGAGGAAATTCAGTGGAGAAAAGAGGCTGAAATACAGATAGCTCAGTGAGGAAATTTAGTGGAGAAAAGAGGCTAAATAATTCAGCCAGAAGGTGAGAGAAAGAATAACAAGGGGAGACCAAGTTTTGGTGAACAAGGCCCGCACTTTATTTTCCAAAGTAGTTTTTATACCTTAAGTTATGCATAGCGGATAATAGGGGAAGGGGTAGAATCATGCAGTAAGCCAGGCTTTCTTATTGCAAACTTAATCATATGTAAAAGTTTAGGTGATTTACATCATCTTCTGGCCCAGAGGCCTGTTAACATTTTAAGACCCTTTCTTCAGAAAACTTATTTTTTTCTAAAGGTGATTGATTAGCCAGGCGCCACCCTCTCAAAACAT
>NW_011494784.1:3394305-3446014 GCF_000754665.1 Bison bison bison
CCGTAAAGTTAGAGGTGTAGGTGAGAGCACAAAGCAGAAAGTAGGCAGACTCTGGTTTTGGGGGTAGATGCTCGAGAATTTCCAGGGGGACTCCTGAGGCTCGATCCCACCTTTGCGTATGCCAAGCCTCCTTCCTAATGACCTTTGCCACAGGTGGAGCTCTTCACGCCGTCTCCCGGCATCTCCCTCTTTTTTATTTCTTAAAACAGCCAGATGCAGCTCAGTCGTGAGCCTCTGAATGTTCTGCCGAAGAATCCTGACAATACAAGGAAGAATGATTATGAGAAGCAAAATTAAAGCACCAGCAGCGACATAACAAAGGATATTAGACAGAATGTTTTTCCCTGAAATGAAGTTAGAGAAAGTGTGAAAAAAAGTCATTAGCTGCTCCAGCGGCAGTAAAATACAGTCGAGAGTGTTCCAGGGTCTGTATTTGATTATGAAGTTTCCCTAAGTCCAGGCCAATGTCAGAGCTGTTCCAAACACCTGAGATATGATTTTTGATTTTTTTTATTTATAATCTGTCTCGTTTATCTTTAAAGATGTCATGCATATCCACCGGTAATCAGCGTGGCATGACAGAGTCATTTTCACTTTTAAAGCCTGTAACTCAGTCTCAATATGCATTATTGTCTCTTCCAAGGCATTTATTCTCATCCTCCCTTGGACTGCAAGGAGATCCAACCAGTCCATTCTGAAGGAGATCAGCCCTGGGATTTCTTTGAAAGGAATGATGCTAAAGCTGAAACTCCAGTACTTTGGCCACCTCATGCGAAGAGTTGACTTATTGGAAAAGACTCTGATGCTGGGAGGGATCGGGGGCAGGAGAAGAAGGGGACGACAGAGGATGAGATGGTTAGATGGCATCACTGACTCGATGGACGTGAGTCTGAGTGAACTCCGGGAGTTGGTGATGGACAGGGAGGCCTGGCATGCTGCGATTCATGGGATCGCAAAGAGTCAGACACGACTGAGTGACTGATCTGATCTGATCTGATCTGAATTTCCTATTTATAGTTTCTTGTGTTGCTAAAGTTAAAGAGACATTTTTAGACATGGTATCAACAAATTGGGCAGTATGCACTTGTTGAGTCAATGATATTGCTGCCACAGTAACAGAAGTAATGGTGGTTATTAAAGCTGCTATTTCCAGGATAAGCAAGCCCACAAACCATTGCAATCGCATTAAATCCTGTAGTTGTTGTAATACAGCAAGACCAAAATTATCATATCAATAAGTGGTTACATCATAAGATAAGGTGGACGTTGTAACACTACAAAGGAGCAAACATTATATTGAGGGTTTAAATGAGAGCATGTATTGTTCACAAGTCCCTACATTGGGTCCACCAGTGAAAGTCATATGTACATTAAGTTTTCTAGAATCATTGGTAAAGAGAAAAACTTAAGGAGAGGGTAGACAAGCCAAAACAGAATAAGTAGAATTATTTTTTGGTTGGAATTTGTGCTGCAGCAGCCTTGTCAGTCTCGCCAGGATCTCGATGTTTATCTTGCCTCCCCTGTGGGCGGACGCCGCCCCCGCTCTCTCGCTGAACCAGCCTTGAGCTCAGCTGCAGCCAAGCGAGCGCAGACCAACGCTGGCGGGGCTACCGGCTGCGAGCGCTGTGCGCTGGGTCCTGGCAGCCAGGCTGGTCCAGCCCGCGGCTCCCAATGCGTGGCTGTTCTGTGCAGAGGAGTGCCCCTCCTCTTTTGTGATCGAAGCAATGGGGGAACCGGGTGTCTGGGGGACTGCAACATGGCAAATCAGCCTGTCCCGGATCTAAATTGGAGAATCTGCATCCTGTGGAAAAATACAGGCACATCCTCGACCGCTAGTTAATAATGGGTCAGGACCCTTCCATTGTCTTGAGAGGAGGTCCTTCCATTTGACTAATGGTTTTGCATTCAGTTGCTCCGGGCATCAATGGCGAAGCATTGCAGTAGTTCCGGCTGAATCAGTATTTAAAATATTTATTACGGAAAGAGCATGTTGCAAGATTTGATGGGGAGAACTATATTTAAATTCTCCTTCCTTTAATTTTTTGAATTTGGATTTTTAGTAGCCTGTTCCAGGCGCCACTTGCCCGGGTCCAGCCCCGGTGGATCCAGGAAATTTGAAGCAGGGACGGCGTCCACGAAGATCAGGAAACAATTGCTTAATTAAACGTTAATTAAGGATATAAAGAGTGGTTAAATAAGGATAGCTCAGTGAGGAAATTCAGTGGAGAAAAGAGGCTGAAATACAGATAGCTCAGTGAGGAAATTTAGGAGAGAAAAGAGGCTGAATAATTCAGCCAGAAGGTGAGAAAAAGAACGAGGAGACCAAGTTTTGGTGAACAAGGCCCACACTTTATTTTCCAAAGTAGTTTTTATACCCTAAGTTATGCATAGAGGATAATGGGGGAAGGGGTAGAATCATGCAGTAAGCCAGGCTTTCTTCTTGCAAACTTATCATATGTAAAAGTTTAGGTGATTTACATCATCTTCTGGCCCAGAGGCCTGTTAACATTTTAAGACCCTTTCTTCAGAAAACTTATTTTTTTCTAAAGATGATTAGTCAGGCGCCACCCTCTCAAAACATTAGATAAAGTTGCATTCCTACAGGGCAAAGGTGTGGTGGGCTATAACAAGAAAAAGAATTAACTCAAGGGTCCAAGGTTACAAACATTAAAGCTACTACTTATACCAATTATATTAATCAATACACTGCCAGGGACACAGCAGGTGAGGGATATGGAGACTTAGCAGCAAACATTGGCCCAACAAGTGAAAAACCCTTCACCCATACAATTTCTAATCAATCGTTTAACTGCTCAAAGGAATCTGTATTTAGGCAGTTTAGAACATCTCATGCCTCTCACAGTTGGGAGGCTCTGAGCAATCATATGTGGCCGAAAAAACCTATTCAGGCAGGCTAGAGGACTTCCAAAGGAGTTTGTAGGTTAAAACACTATCACACCCAGAAACTTTATTAACTGGAACTGTAAGTTAACTCTCTTTTTCAGAGAGAGGTAGTGGGGGACAGCCCCCCATAAAGTCAGAGGTGTAGGTGAGAGCACAAAGCAGAAAGTAGACAGACTCTTGTTTTGGGGGTAGATGCTCGAAAATTTCCGGGGGGACTCCTGAGGCTCGATCCCACCTTTGCGCATGCCGAGCCTCCTTCCTCATGACCTTTGCCACAGGTGGAGCTCCTCACGCCGGCTCCCGACATTACCTTTTCTTTGGTCAGTGGACACTTAGGTTGCTTCCATGTTTTGGCTATTGTGACTAGTGCTGCTATGAACGTAGGGGTACATGTAGCTTTTTGAATTTGAGTTTTCTCCAGCTATATGTCCATGAGTGCACTTACTAGATCATATGGGAACTCTATTTTTAGTTTTTTAAGGAGTTTCCTTATTATTTTCCATAGTGGCTGTACCAATTTACATTCCCACCAACAGGGTAAGATGGTTCCTTTTTAGGAGAGAGGCCTTTAGAATGGCCAGAATTTGTGATCTCAGGGTAATATTTTCGGAGAAAATTGAGGGTACCACAGAGAAGGTGGGAAAGAAAGTTCCATGACTATGAATTGATTTCGGTGCATGTGATCTCAGCTTAGAGTACCTGTGCCTGACCTCTCATCAGATTTTATTCCATAAGCATTTACATAGCAAAGCACTTCAAGGAAATGATTATTGAGCTTACAAACAAAACATCATTTGTAAGGCTACAGGGAACTTAATCAATGTCTTTAAGGTGTAACGACAAATCCTACAGATAAGCCAGGACTTAAAATGGAAAGAAAGCACTTCAGTTTAAATGACAGAAATTTTCTTTGTAAATTAGGGGCTGTCTTAAATATGTTTAGACACCAAGTTTCCATACCTTTGGTTTAGACTAAATTCAGGGAATCAGTGAGTAGTTTCACAAAAGAGTAAAATAAAAATTTTACTTAGTTGATCTCACACGGGTTTTTTTGTTGTTGTTGTTGTTGTTTTATCTTTTCTGCTTTGGTTCACGTGTGGATGGATCAGAAGCAGGGGTCCAAGTGATGCCAATACAAGTCATATTTCTAAATCTGGAGGTATTATTAACTGTGTTTTCTGTTACTACAACCCAACATTAGGCCTAGAACTTTTGAATAAATTTAGAACACAAAACAAATACATGCCCTTTAGTGATATACTCCTGCTCAGAGTGGGACTCACCACCTGTTGACCCCCTTGGAGCCTTCATTACCTGACAAAAGAAGATTGGTGCCCTTTGTTGAAAGTTCTGTTGAATCATTGTTGGCACACATAGGCTGCAGTCAGAGTAATGTTTTTCCCAATCTCTGCATGCTTTAAACACTTCTGCCACATCTTAGTTATTCCAACTCACAATAAATCCTTTTGCATAATTGCTGGCTTATTTAGCATCTGTACAATGACATTCATTTTTGGCTACTTATTCCCATTTTTCTTTTACACACTCTTAGGAAACATAAAAAGAGACTGCTTTGGTCTCAGATTTTGGGTTGACTATTTAGTAAGTCAGATAATTGATGATGGTGATTGCTCACGCTGTTTCCCTATAGGTCTGGTCCACGTGGTCTCTCATCATTGCAATAGATGGACTCACTCTTGAGTTTAAAGAAGATTGTCCTGTTTAGGGGCTTCCCAGGTGGTACTAGTAGTAAAGAACCTGCATGCTAATGCAGGAGACATAAGAGATGCAGGTTCGATCCCTGCATTGGAAAGATCTCCTGGAAGAGGGCATGGCAACTGGTGCCAGCATTCTTTCCTGGAGAATCCCATGGACAGAGGAGCCTGGCGGGCTACAGTCCATGGGGTCGCAAAGAGTCAGATACGACTGAAGCAACTTAGCACACACATACACGTCCTGTTTAGGAAACGGTTTTCATTATTTGCATTTGCTGTTGTTCCTCTTGTTGATCTAGTCTCTTTCTGTAATAAGATGTGCATTTGTTGTTCCTTTTATCAGTTGTCCTTAAACTGCCTCTAATGCTAGATCCATCTGGGGGTTTGAGGGAAAGGTGAGTTATTTTTTCTTTTTAATAAATGCAAGTGAATCGGTCATTCGGGATTTAAAATTCTTATTTTTAAGGACCACCAAGTACAGATTTATTCACATGTTTGCATAATTATCTGGGAAACTCTTCGGGAGAGATTTTTTTGTTTTAATGCTAGCAGTTGCATTTAGACCACTCCAGTGTTCTTGCCTGGAGAATCCCAGGGACGGGGGAGCCTGGTGGGCTGCCATCTATGGGATCGCACAGAGTGGGACACAACTGAAGTGACTTAGCCAAAGCAACAATTGCACTTAGACGTCCAACTAGAAGCACTAGACAGAATGTCTCTCCCGGGATTTGTCCTACTTCTTCTAAACCTGTTGTTGGGTGCACGAAATGCTTTGAACAGCTCAGAACAAAAATGCAGCACAAGCACAAGGTAGTGATAGTGTTGTTCCCGATCCTGTTTTTGCAGCTGGCCACTGGAAGTGTTTGGGACGAGGTTCAGCCGAGGCTCCCTAACTGGGGAGGCGTTACCTAATCAGGCTTTAAACCACATCAAAGTGAGTGTGTGTCAGGCAAGGCGACCAGTTCATAACAAATGCTGAGGAATGATAGGATGTTATGACATCTAGGATAAAATATTATTTTAGAAACGGAATATGGCTTTTCCTAGCTCAGTATCTTTCTGTTCACCTTTGATAGAGTGTGCCAAAGTTCGGCCTTTGGAACCTGAAAACTCAATGAAGGCTCAAGAATCTCCTGAATTCTGTGGCAAATAAAACTTAGCCAACTGGGTTGAGATTGACAGAGTGGGCACAAAGTTGTGTGGCCATGAGGACAGGGTGTGCCATCTTTGGCTTCCTTACCCAGCTGTTAGAGAACCACCTGACAAACCACTGTGTGTACTTTGGTTTCAGCTTCACGGATCTTTCTGTAGATGGTGTTAAATAGCAATTGACTGCACACTCTGCAGCCGAGTGCAGCTGGTTGGAATTGTAGCTCTACCACAACCTACCTGTATGTATGTCCTTAAGTTACTATGTGGAACTCAGTCTCACTTTTGTCATCTGTGAAATGGGAATCAAAACTTTACCTCTATCATATGCTTTTTTAAGATTACACAGTACACGTACACATACAGCATTCAGTACCTGCCCCTGGCCAAGTGTTCAGTAAATGTTGGTTACTATTTTGAAGTCATCAAGTGATGCAAAATCCCTTATGGGGAAAGACGACATGTACAGGACTCCTCAGAAAATCATGTAGTCTTGAAAGGTCATCACTAGTTAGCCACATTTTGCAGACATTTATGCATGTGACCTTTATGTGTATATTGTTGGCCAAGGGTAATTGTTAATGATTCTAAGAAGAAACCCAAGGGGTATGTGGCATAACTCCTGGTGTTGTTTCTTTTTTTTTTTTTATCCTGGTGGCTTACTATGAGATTGGTGGTCACTGGGCTCAGAGTTGAGACGTACCACTCTTTTTCTCCAGGTTGGTTAGACTTTGGGCTTTTTTGATTGTTATTTGCCCTAAAGCTTTTGAGGCTTTGGCTGTGAGAGGCATGCTGGTTGTCAGAGGCCAGTGGAGTGTGAGTCCAGGGTAATTGGCAGAATAGGGTAAGTTTCAGGGGGTCCTCTGTTACTGTCAGGTACTGTGGGTTCACTGTACAGGGCAGCCTGCTTTCACTCTGTATGTGGCTTATTCCATGTTTGATGACTTCTTCACTCCTATATCATCCCTGTGAGCATGAAACAAGTAGGTCATAAACTGTGACTCAGACTTTCTCATAAATAAGAGTTCTCTCAGGATACTAGTCACTTAACCTATGGCTATTTCCCGAGCTGATCAATTACCCTCCCAGGTAGGAACACCACTGCTTCAAAAACACATTGGTTTCCCATATTATCTTTCTCACTTCATTTTGGTGAAATTCAGGAAATTTTGAAATTAAATCATTTCTGAAGTTGTGCATTATCAAATGTCACAGTAAAATTATATGAATGCCTCCTTATTTCCACATGTAGTTTCAATTTCCTGAAGCTAATTTCTCCCTTCTAATTATGAGCACTCCAAGAAGAATTAGTTTTTGCAACTCAGCATGAGAGCAAGTAACTCTTATTTCTTCAGGCTGAGTTGAATGCAGGAGACTTCCTGAATGTGCCTGAATACAAGTGCCTAAGGTACAAGATAAGTGTTTCCTGTTCTATTATTATTATTCTATTTTTAATGCTAAGGGTCACTGGGGAAATGATTTCCCAATGGTCAGAACTGCGTGTTTGGTATTTCTAAAGGAATGTTACCCTGGTGATAGGTATCAAGAAAACTTCAGTGATTTCTATTTTTTTTTTTTTTTCCCCGGAAGGGTAACATTTACGTGAAAGTTTCAACTGTGTGTTAAATGTTATTTTAAAATTACAAGGTTGATTTAGACATATTTATCAAATCCAAGTGTACTTCTAGGTATCTGTTTGCTCATGAAAAAAATAAAAGCATACATGTTCACTTAAGTGGATTTTGCTTTCCCATAAATAAGTGACTAGAATGTCTTTCCACACTGAACTTATTATTGTTCTTTTCGCCCCTCATCCAAGTAACTAGACTGGAAAAGGGAAAGGAGAGTAACGTTTTAGGCAGAACTAAAACATCTTGAGAGTAGTGTTCAAAATTATCCACGGACTCATTCTTCTAATTTTCCTGACTGTAACGCATTGAATCTACCAAGGGTTTTTGTTGTTGTTGTTATTGTGTTTTTGTGGATTCAGTATTAGTTAGCTAAGAACCAAATATGCTAATTGTTTTAGAACCAGAACTCTTCTGCTTCCTGGGATCCGTCACACAACCTCCCTCCCTTTCTTGAGAGTTGTTGTACCTTGTCTGGTTCTGAAGTTGGCTCCTAACAAATATTGTATCAAAGCAAAAATAAGTCTGCTTTCATTGTTCTCATATCTTTAAAATTCATATGCCTGGGTTTTAATTCCTTAGTGTACATTCTTTTGTTAATGCAGTTATACAAAATAGTCAGGATCCTATCTTGTTCCCTATGGAAACCTTGGAAATGACAGTAATCTCTCTCTCTTATTTTTCATCTGAGAACATAGCAAAAAGGTATAAGAACTCTGTAGTACTTTTCTATCCCCATCTCCTTCATTTTCAGATCATAAATAGGAACTATGGCTATTAATTTTAGCAAAATGATGTACTGTCTACCACTTCTAATGCCTTATTATGCACCAGGAACTAGGTTAAATACTCGGCATGACAGCTGACTCTCGAACAACATAGATTTGAACTGCACAGTTCCGTTTATATGCAGATTTTTTTTCACTAATTGTGTACCACACAGCCTGCTGTTGGTTGGATATATGGATGCAGAACCCTGGGTATGGAGACCCAGCTATAAGTTATATTCAGACTTTTGACTGTTCAGGGACTGGTACCCCTAACCTCCACATTGTTCAAAGGGCAACCATACTTTGATTCAGTTGGTACAACAAAGTAAAGTAGATATTAGCATCCACATTCTAAGTGGGGAAACTGACTCTTTGAAAAGTCAGTTTCACATAGATAGAAAATGAAGGAGCCAGAAAATGGTCGCTGGGCCCTCTCTCATTAGGAGGCCACCCTCAAAAACATGGATGTGGTGAGTATGACAAGAAAATGTAGTATCAAGGGAAGCAGTGTGCAGTTTCATCACTGAAAGTTAGCTATAAAGATAGCGGGTTCTCTGTCTGCATGGAGACACACCAGAGTACATACGTGCCCGTATGAGGGGGTGCAGAGATCACCACCTGCCCCTGTCATACCTCAAGGGAGGTAGCAATCATTCTCTCTCCTCCCCCAAATGTTCTGACCCATCCTTTGCAAATATCCTTCTAAAATGAAAGTGGTAGACAAGAAGCAAAGAAAATAACCACACAAGCTTCATGATAAGTTGCCATATTTCCAAGTTAAGTATAAGAAAAAAGTCATAGCTCACATTCAAGATTGAATTGAATAAGTATCCTGGTTAGAATTTCTTGCAGGCAGTGAGTCAAATGCTGTCTAGAAAATAGCATGTTCTTTGAAAGAGAATGAAAGACTGTGAATTTATACTCGGATTTGTTTTCTGTGTGTTTATTAGTTTTGCAGCTCTCTGATGAAAGTATCTTCCATTCAGTAGTGTCTGTGATCTTCAGTGCCAGCAGCTGTTAGAAATAGATATTCAATAATTTAATAACTGTTTATTGCAAATTAAGATCACTCCCATAGGTGTCTGTGCCTTGGTGCCCAGTGTTGGGCTCTGTACCACATCCTCTTGCCTTCAGAACACTGAAAATGGAGACTCAGTTTCAGCTTAGACTGTTTTCATATCCCACACATCCATCCAGAATGGTTAACATTGCTAAGTTCTTTGTTAAATTACAAGTCTACTGCCTGGCTAAACAAGTGAACAAGCAATGTTTAAGAGCCCTTCGGTTTTGACTTTAGCTTGTTGTAATTTTCTACTGATGATGCAAGATTCTACACACAGGATGACAGGGCCAGAATCGGGAGCCTTTTTGAGGAAACTGAAAATCCTCACCCTTTTAAAACCTTACATCCACTAGTATCACATTATTTCTCAAATTAAAGGTTACATTTTCTGCCTCCCTAAGACTAATGTCACCTCTCCAAGTGGAAAACAAGAGCGGCATTTGGCATTCGTTTATCCCAAACCCAAATCGCTGACCCTTTGTTTTTAGTACTTTGCCCTTTTGCTTTTGCTTTTTTAACTTGCTTGTGACTCTCTGCTTCCCCCATCTTTTTTTTTGGTACAATGATTCTTACCTTGTCTTTCCCCAGTCCGTTTCTGACCTGGAGAGACGTGCAGCATGTTATTGTCAGGACTTCCCGTGCAGGACATTTGAACGCTAATGACTGGAAAACCAATGCTGCTGGTTTTAAGGGTGAGAACTTCTTTCATCTTCTGTCACAGGCAAAATATTTTTATTTTCCCCCATTTTAAATGGAGAGCAGGAAACAGAACCCCTCCACAGAAACTTTAAATTTTGTACTGACACAGGAAAAGGTTGATCTCTTAGTAAAAAAATTAAAAAATTTAAAAGGCAGATTCCTCTTTAAAAAAAATTAAAACAACATATTTATGGCAGATTTCCTTGGCTTCCCATATCATAGGTCAGATTTTTTAAAGGTAACCATCTCCCAAGTATTGTCGACCTATGAGGCTCCTTGTTAGCTTACTATTTGCTGTCCTTGATTATCTGAGTGATATTTGTAACAATGAATTTAAAAATTCCTTACCTTCTGGAGTGACTACTTCCGATTAATAACAGCTGGTATCTTTTGTTCCTTTGAGGGTAGCACTGTTAGTTGGTAGGCTATGCTTTCTATATATTTTGTTTTTGTTTTCCCCAAACTTCTGCAAATAGGAAAACAGGCCTAATTCTATGACATTACTTTACATAAACTAATAATTCTTATGAAGCTTAATAATGCAGTCTTATGCAAGTGTACACAGGCTATAATAAGTGCTAACTATTTTTCCCATGGCTGATAAGGTTTATAGTTTCCTCAAACTATCTTCCTCAAACTATCTTACTTATTTTGTTTGTTGTCATCCATAACATATGCTATAATCAAAAGAAAATAATTATATAAAGTGGATGTCCTACAGTTTAGTGTCTTTACTCAGGTTTCAGATAACCTAGATTTTAAACCATTAATTTAAGTTATAACAAAGATTACTTTTTGTCATATCTGCAGAGTTACATTTATTCCCAAATAATATTTGTATCATTATATATCCCTATAGATGAAAAACAGTATTCCATAACAGAAGGAATAACTACTTACAAATTGCAGTTCTGGTCCTCAGATCACTGGTAATAAGCTGAATAATCCTGGGCAAGTCATTTAATTTTTCCAGGCCCTAACTTCCCCAACTTAGTTTAGAAGCTGAATATTAACTACAGAGAATATCTTATGTATGGTTTCCATATATCCATAGTATATTATACTCAATGTATATGAATATTCATGGTGAAAATGTAACGTGTAATTTTAAAAATTATTTGCAAGTAGCTTACTAGAGTCTCATGCTTTGCCCAAACCTTTCAATATGCCAGTTAACCAGTGCTATATAAAAGAGTTCTTTGACTAACATCTTGCCTGAAGACTTCACTTTTAGAAAAGATAAAGACTAGCCCTCTTCTTTTGAGTATTATCAAACACCTTTCCATGCTTGTAAACTATATAATGCAGCAGTGTTCAATGAGCTTTTAATCGAAAGCATTGTAAATACCAGTTGAGATCATATTTTCTGAAGCCCAAATCAAGACACAGTCCCAAAATAGTAAATGCTATGTGCAGCATAAAAAACATTTGAAAGTTCAGTTGTTCGAGAAAATCCAGGATGTAATTTGCCATGTGTATGCTTCCTTTTGATTAGCTTCCACATGCTTCCAACCCCTACTATAAATTCAGGCAGTCAAGGGGTTGAGTTTGGGGAGCAAGATGGGGTGGGGGAAGGGATGGAAACATAACCTTGGTTGGTTCAACACTGCAATGAACTTCTTAGTAGAAGGTTCATACACTAAGTACATTGACCTCCATGAAGTTGAGGAATCAACTTTAACCCAAATAAAAGTCTTAGTTTTACTTATTCCTTTTTGGCAACTTAAAAAGAGCAAATGGTTCTAATAAAAAACGCAACTCTTTTGAAAACCTCTGTTGGTTTTGGAGAGGGGGAAGCAGAGGCTTTAGACTGAATCTCACCAGATCCAAACCTGAGTCTGAAGGGGGCTATCCACTGCTTCTGGCAGGGGGCAAAGAGCGTTTTACTATTGCACGTGGCAATATTTAGTATAATATTTCACTCTTCTCTTAGATTACTGCCAAGAGTAACAATTAAAGTTCGCTTTTTCATAGATGAATTACCCTGAATGGTCTGGACTCCCAGCGGAATTGTTTTGTAATTTTGTTGATGGCAAGCCCCATATTTCATCTAAACATGATCATAATAAGAAGAATTTTTGACGTTTTCGTCCCTTCTCTAAGCATTCCCATCCCCTCCCTAGCATCCCACAAATAAAAGCGATGAAGCGATGAGGCTAGCAGGAGAGGAGTCGTGCTCTGGCAGGCAGGGGTTGGGGAATGCAGGTCACTAGGACTGGAGAAAGATGGGCTGACTTTATGGAATAAGAACTGAATGAACAAAAAATAGGGAAGGCTTGGAAAATGTTCATGCAATGAGAGCTCATATTTTAAATTAGGTCAGCCAGCTTTTGCAGGCCTTACTTAGTGGGAACACATGGCCAAGTGTTTCTCCTTAGGCAACAGAAGTTGCCTGCAAACAGAAGCCTGCAACCCTGGGTGTGCGCCCTTACCACTGGGCTTGGTCCTAATGCTGAGTGAGATGTAGGTACGAAACGAATCTGAAAACACCTGTGCTTCCCTGGGCTTGCTCCTATGGCCTCATGTTGAGTGATTTAACTTGTATGAAGAGTGGGGTGTTGGGTTTTTTGTTTTTTTTTTTCAAATCACTAGAATTTCATAAACTGGTTGGCAGGTATTCTTCTGCAATGGGGCTGTCAGTATTAATGTCCAGATTTCCTCTTTCTCACCTGGTAAAGCAGACAGCTCAGTGTAACAACCAGTTAGGTTTGGGGGTCTCTCCATCAATAGTCTTGATAGTCTTAGTTCTCACTGATAACTTGGGAGAAGCCAGCACCCTACAGATCAGTCTTTCCCCAAACCCTGCCAAGTGCCTTTCATACAGCGTCCTTACATATCTTTGAACCTACCCACGTGTGGTCCATCTAAGTTAGAGAACAGACCTAGATGCTATCAGATCTAGACTGATGTGGGTCTCCGTTCAAGGCAGTTGATCCACTCTTACCTACATGTGTTATGAGCCTGGATTCCTGGCCCCTGGAAGGACATTCCTTCCAGAAGCAACTGCTGGCTTCCATTAACTGGCACGGACAGATTGCATTCAGGCAAGGAAGTTGCCTAGGGAGGACTGACTCCTCTGTGCATTTCTCTGAGAGCAGAGTTACAGATAAGCTGGATGCAGAGAACTTTCTTCCCCTTTCTCTGCACTCTCCTTACAGTGAGATCAATTTATAAACAGTCCTGTCATGAGATTCGTTCACAGTAAAGGCAGCCCCAAACCTGGAAGCCACTCATCAACATTTTTACGTTATGGTAGCTTAACTTTTAACAATGTTAACTGAACTAAAATGATTCTATCTTGCTGCTTCTTTATAATAATAATAATCTAATATAGATAAAATACCTTTTGTAGAAGATCTGTTTTTTAAAATAAACATAATTCAATGAATACATACCTATGAAAACTAACTGGATGTTATTTTGATATGTTCATCCTGTGAATAATCCAAGCTAAGTTTCAGAGAATACCTTTTGATTTTAAACCTCTTCTAAGATAGTTTAATAATAAATGGAATAAATATGATGCATCTATCAAATAATCTGAGATTATGCATGAAAATAGGAAAGTATGTGCATGCAACCACATCACCAGATGTGTTATCTGCCACTAGAGAACTAAAATCCAAATTCCAGTATTTTTGCTACTGACCAACATTTGCAATGCCTGGAGACAACTTTGGCATTCAATTGTTTGTTTGGGAGTTTCTTTAGTATTTCTTTCTCCTTTTTTCCCTTTGCTCTTATGAAATGTCTTTTCTATTTTTTTCCTTTCTTTTTAATAACCCCCTCGTGCTCCTTAAAATGTGCAAATCAACCATAGAAGTGAGGGTTTTGCCATCTGGGTGACTTTCTTCAAGGAATTTAATTTACGTAGTCTCCTGATTTACTTATTCACAAATATTTCCTGCACACTGTCAGCAGGCCAGCCCAACACATGATGAAGCACACCCAAAGAGCAGAAGCAGAAGGAAATGTCCAGGTCCTATGACTTTGCCTCCTGTGATCTGGCTGCACTGTGATTTACCTACAGAAACAGAAGTTTACGCTGTACTTTTTTCTCCCTCCAGTCAAATCCAATCAGTCTTTCAGGTTCATGTTTATAAAAGTGTCAGTGACCCTTCTCTCACCATCTAAAAAGCAGCCCAGCCTGAGCAGCAGAAGGCAGCTAATGAAAGAATCTCTCCTGTGGCATGCCACATACATTTTGATGAGCTCTGTTTTTGCATAGAAGGTATATGGATCCTAGGGCCCTAGAGAGGGCCTGCTTGAGTTCTGCATTCTTCTAGAATCCATGGCTCAGAGCCTTTCAGGAAGAACCCCTCCCTCTTTCTGCTTTAATTTGAGGACCTACCTATTTCCTACCCATCTCTTCCCCCAGTCTCCTGGGCTGTGCTCACTGAATCTTTCCCCTGCATCCATAGCCTTGGTTTGCTGATGCAGCTATGAGAAGTCTAACTGAATGCATGCAACATCAATGCTATAGTTTTTTTTCAAAGTGTCTGTATTTGGATATGATAACTTGATATTATACAGTTAAACTCTCTTAAATCTAGGAACAGGAATAGACGTCAGATAATAAATTAGGAACTTCTGTCATCTTTACTAGGCGAAAGAAAGAAAAAAATGTCATTGAAAATCAAAATGACAACTAAGTGAGCGAGGTTACCACGCCTTCCATTTCACTGCCCTCCCAGACTATGTAAGTCTCTTTTTTTCTACCAGCATGTTGCTGAAACCTCCCCATCCCCCACTGACTCTTTCTTTGACCACAACTAAACTACTAGATTTTTAAATTTTTATTTCTAACTGATTTCCCACTGTGGGGAAAACAATTGACAGTCTAACATGACTTCTTAGCCTCAGAGGCCCTTAACTTTTAATAACCTTTATTACTTTTAATTGCCATCATTTTATTTCCACTGGTAGGGCTGGTAATTTTAAGATGTTCCAATATATTTTTAATACCTACTTGTCTTGCTTTCAGTTTGTAACGCTTATTTAAAAAGAATTTAGAAGTGCTGAAACCATTAAGCATGCCATGTGTTGAATTGAAACTAAAGGTTTTGAAATGTGTGCGGCTATTTTTGCGTATATAAAGTGATATCTGATGTGTTACCATTTGAAAGAGTAAAGCTATATTGTTATCATATTATTTCACTGTACAAATAATATTTTATCTTTGCCACCTAGCATGCTGATGTGATGTTGGTAGCTATGATTAAAGTCCATAAGGTACCGTAATTGGAAATGTGCACATCAAGTTTTCAAAAAAAGGTCAAAGTGAAATGTTATTCATCTGGTCAGTGTCGGAGGGGATATTTGAATCAGATGCTTGACTTTGGTCCCAATCCTGTTTTCAGAAATAAAACATTTAGTTCTTTTAAAATGCAGAGAGCTATATAAATACATTTGATCCTACCTAATAAAATTTGCTCCCTAGAAATGCTACCTGAGTTTCTTTCAAGATTCTGAGTTTTATTCCATTGTACTCTATGAACTCTATTTATTTAATATATTAATTTAAAACCTTTCATTTTGCATTTATTGATCATTGAATATATGAGCTTACCTTCTTGCTCATTTATAAAAAAAAAAGATATGAATCACACATAATTTAGGGATTTTACTTTTATTCTTTTATCTCTCGGATGATATACCTAAATATCTACCTGGAAACAGCAATATAGGACCCCTGACAGCCATCTGCCTGGTCACTGCTCAATCTGGAGTCTTGCATTCACAGTGCTCACTTGCCCCATCAGAGTGTTCTATTCATACATACTAAATATGTGAGATTTTAAAATATTTTCTGCTAATGAAAATGCAAACAAAATGTTGTTTTCTCATTGCTGGTCTTTGAATGGTAGTGTTAGGTTTGTTAGACTTTGGGGGTAATTTTGTTTTATACCCCTGCACACAGAAGTTTTAAATGTATGTGGTTTCACACTTAAAATCCATCTTCAAAATAGAATTAAAATGATGGTTGTACTATATGACTGTTACCTCTTTACCAGATATAATTAGTTAATGAAGGGAATTATGTTTAGAGTAGTTTTGTGGTTTTGCCACAGTCTTAAGAACCTTATTTAGTAGAGAGTCTGTTATTGATATTTTCTTTGGCCTTTGAAGAAACCAATTAAAGTTTTTGTATCTTGGGTTTTTAGAATGTGGGTAACAAAATACCAAACATAATGAGAAGGCTGAGTTGAAGGAAAAGTGCTTTGAAATTGGAAAATATCAAACATAAAAAGAGTCTTGACAAAGAGAAGACTCTTAAAGTGTATTTTCATATGTCACAGCTTTCTACTGAAAAATGAGGATAAAGATACAGAACTACGTTGTGAATTAGAATACTGTTTTGGGGGTGAAGTTAATTAAATTATATGAGTGAGCAAGACAAAATGCATTAAGTCTTTTGTAATGAAATTAGCACAATAGGTCTTCCTTTTTTTCCATAATTGCTTATCAATGACTATACTATAATCATATATAAACACAGCTCTACTGTCTTGCAAATTAATTTTAATGTTTAAATATCACCTTGACTTCAACCTACTAAACCTTGAAAATTTGTTTTAGCATAGGAACTAATGACAAATCTGAACAAATTGTAGTTATAAATGTCCTGTCAACTCTTTAGCCATTAATGTACAGTATAAAAGCTACAAGCATAAAATTTGATTTTTTAACAATATGCAAAATTTGTATACTTAAGAGAGAGTTGATGTCTCTTTTTGTGTTATCACCTGATGAAACTCAATTTTGCTAATTCTAATGAGACTGGACTTCCTTAGGTATTTTTAAAACTCTTCTTTCAGCAAATGAGTTTGGCTATCCTTCATGTTAACAAAGCTTAATATTTTGTGGTTACAACTGATATTTTAGAAA
Organism: Bison bison bison; assembly: GCF_000754665.1. NCBI lineage: Eukaryota > Metazoa > Chordata > Mammalia > Artiodactyla > Bovidae > Bison > Bison bison. The sequence continues at coordinate 3,411,122 of NW_011494784.1, forward strand.
AAGATAAAAATCATCAAGCTGTAAACTTGGTAATTACAGGGAGTGATCAACCAGGGCCAGTGCTACTTCAGACCAAAAGTGTGTTGTTAACCATGTAGTAGGGAAATGGATTCATGTGAATCACTAATAATTGGATTCTGAATCCAGTTGTAAAATAAGATGCCTGAAAGACTTAAGCCAAGCCTGTCTTATCGGAAAACACTTACCTACATGTACATGCACATTCTCTTACAGAGATTTTTAAAATTCAACAGTGATTTTCTTATGTTATTTAAAACAGAAAAAAACTCACTTAGCATAGTAGTTTGGAGCATGGGCTCCAAAGTCAAATAACCTGGGATTGAATCCCAGCTTTATAAACAAATAAACAGTACATCTGGAAATCCACATACATTCTTAACTTTATTGGAGTGAGTTTACATATTATAAGAAGTACTATTTTAAATGTACAGATGTATACATCTATATAACCATCACCACAGCCAAGGTGTAAAACATTCCCATCACCCCAAAAAGTTCTTTTGCATTCTTTCTTATCCCCCGCCACACCCTCAATCCTGCCCTGTGCAACCGGATATGTTTACTATTACTATAGATTAGATTGTCTTTGGTAGACTTTCATACAGATAGGATTATTTGAAACTGGCTTCTTTCTCTCCATATATTTTTTGAGGTTCATCCATATCATTAAGTATATGAGGGGTTTATTCTATTTATTACTGACCTGTATTCTATTGTAAGAATGTACCACAATTTGTATTATCATTCACTATTTCATAGATTATTTTCATTTTTATTTTTTATTGAGGTATATTTGATCTATAATATTATGCAAATACCAGGTATATGACAGTGATTCACCACTTTTAAAAGCTGTACTCCATTTATAGTTATAAAATATTGGCTATATTCCCTGTGTTGTACAATATAGCTTTTTTATTTTGTATATAGTATCTTACCTCTTCCTGTTTCCCTCTCCCCACTGATAGCTGTGAGTTTGTTCTCTGTATCTGTGAATCTGTTTCTTTTTTGTTATATCCACTAGTTTGTTTTAGTTTTTAAGTTCTACATATATGTGGTATCATACCATATTTGTCTTTCTCTCTAACTTATTTTACTTGCATGATAGCCTCCTGGTCCATCCATGTTGTTGCAAATGCAAACTGTTATACTTTTTTATGGCTGAGTAGTGTTCTGTTGTATATATATACCATGTCTACTTAATCTATTCATCTCTTGATGGACCCTTAGGTTACTTCCATATCTTACCAATTATAAATAATGTCACTGTGAGCAGTGGGGTGCATGTACCTTTCCAAATTAGTGCTTTAGTTTCTTTGGATAGGTACTCAAGGGTGGAATTACTGGATCATATGGTTCTAGTTTCAGTTTTTTTGAGAAACCTCCATACTCTATAGTGGCTATGCCAGTTTACATTTCCACTAACAGTGCATGAAGATTCCCCTTTCCATGGATAATTTTACTGTTTCTAATTTGGGGGTGTTGTGAGTAAAGCTGGTATGAATATTCATGGACAAGCCTCTGTGTGGACAAATTACAACTTTCTAAACTTTACACACTAGGCAAAAGACCTAATTTAAGGAGAGACTTTGAGGAGTAAGGGGATGGTCCAAAAGACTAACCAGATGTAAAGAACATTTCAGGCCAGGTATATAGCACATACTAAGACTCAATCAAGGAAAAGCTGGAAGACCATTCATCCTAGCTGCAGTGTGTGGCAAAGGGAAGAAGAAGGAAAACAGTATCATATACAGAGTTGAGCACAGCTCTTCCTTCTTGGTAGACACTCAGGGAACTTGATCATCTGCATGTTATGCATCTTTCTCATATGGCATTTAATATTGAATTAATAAACAGTTAATATTGTTAGATTTTGTATGATAAAAATGGAGCATGCATTATATATATGCATACACACACACACACACACACAGAATGTAGCTTAGGAATGAAACTAGCTCCACTCTCCCTTGCAAATATGTCTCTCACTACTATAGTCACATATTTCTTGTAATTCTGTCCCTCTCTCTGTAGCCTATTTTATCTGATTTGGGTTCTTGTTTCCATTTGCCAAGATTTTAGTTGATGGTTCTGGATGAAGGATTAATTTCCTTATTTGTGTTCTCTGCTTTTCTGGAAGACTACTTGGATTTCAAGAAACAATAGGTAGAGTCAGAAGTTTTGAAAAAAAGCATAATCTGCTGGTCATGAGTGATTTGAGTTAATGGTATGTATATAACCTAGATGAGAGGCATACATGAGTATAAAGAGACTGTTGAACTCTCAATCTGAGAGCTACTCCTGGGAACCAAAATTTGTACGAAATAGTTTATAAAGCAGTTATTTTAAATAGATGCATTATTTTTTCTTCGTATCTCTTGGAGGATTTGGGGATTAAAACTGGAGGAAACAGCTGTGCTAAAAGCATTGGTCAGGATAAGGGAGGAGAAAGAGAGCCCAGTATGCAAAAAGGGTAGGTATCATGTGATGAGTGAAGTAATTTAAAAGAAACTGAGAACAAAGCTACCTGAATCTTAGAGTAAAAAGTTCTTATTTGATTTGAAAAACATTTTGGAGCCACTGCAGTGATTTGAGAAAGTGAGCTGGATAACAGTAATGACTTTCAAGAAAGTCAATTCCAGTTGCTTTGATGTCAAAGTTTTCTTTTTTAAGCTGATTGTGTAAATCCATGGGTCCTATGATATGTGCTACAAAATGACACGGATAGAAGAAACTGACTTGCTAAAATGGGTGAAAATGCTCTTGCAATGATGTTTTCTCTCATCTTAGCATGCAATTGTATATTCCTCACCTCAAAGGTTGTGACATTCAGTGGAATTTTTCATCATCTCTTGGTCTCCTTCTAAGAGGAGAGTTACAGAGGTGGTATATATAATCATCTTTGCTAAATTCTTTTTTTTTAAGTGAAGACAAAGAAATGCTTTTGGAAATGGCTCTTTAATAAACCCAGGGCAAAGGGTGTGGTGAAGAGATTGCTTCTTGAAAAGTGTCAGGCCAGAACCTGTACTTTAAGAAGACTTCACAAATTTCCTTCAAACCAGTCTTTTTGTTGCTTATTATTGTTCACCATGAACTTCAGAAAGCCACTTAACTTCCAATATTTGAATTATTTGCACATACAGCTTTGGTCTTTGAATTTGCCATGTCAGTTTGCAGACATTTAAAGAAAGCAAGTGACACAATTCCGGTTAGCTTCTGGAGTCACTGTGAGTCTCTTGCAGGTAGAGTGAAAGATTCATTTACAGTTTATAAGTAACTTTTTCCCTTTCTTAAGTTTTACATCAGTATTCTTTTTCTTAGCTTGAAGCAAACTTAGAATCATCTGTAGTCCTAGGAAGCTGCATAAATTTTTTGAACCTGCCAGAGGCGACAGCATCTATGCTCTCTTAATATACTGTATGGGATGGTTTTGTCTGGAAATCCTTTGCTTCTCTTTATATGTTTTGCCCTCAGAATTGTCTTTAGAACCAAGGTAAAAGATATGTGTCCAGCTTTGTTCCAGAGTTCAGTATTGTGCATCTTACAAGCCTAAAATTTGCACTAAATTCCAACTATATATGATTAAACAATCAGAGGATATACCTAAAAATGCATGAAATGTCTATGATTACATGTTAGGGTGTACCATAGTTTTTTGCACAGATTATTTAACTGAACTAGGGAATCAAATAAGGAAATTGAGTGGAGACAAATCTAGCCTATGATTGACTCAACAAGTCATGTGCCCCAGAGTGGGATGTTGTTGTTTACTTGCTAAGGTGTGTCTGACTCTTTTGTGATCCCAGGAGTTGTATCCCACCAGGCTCCTCTCTCCATGGGATTCTCCAGGCAAGAATACTGGAGTGGGTTTTCACTTCCTTCTCCAGGAGACCTTTCTGACCCAGGGATCAAGCCTGTGTCTCCTGCATCGACAGGTGGATCCTTTACCACTGAGCCAAGAGGAAAGCCCCCAGAGTGGGATGACATTCCCTTAAAGCAAGAGGCATCTAATTCACATGGGTCCCATATAGGCAACCATGTCGCATGGAATTTGGTTGTAATTTCTCCCACAATTGTCAAAAAGGCCTAGGTATCTTTTAAAAGGTATCTTTCCAGAGATGGTTTTGATCATTTTAACCTTCATCTATTGGTTCAAGCTTGACATTCACAGGACCTTCATTTGCAAAGTTATTGCAGTCAGATAGAGTTTTCCAGTATCTTTTTCATCATCCCCAGCTTCTAGACATAGTTTGATGTAAAATCTTAGAATTTTGAGTGAATGAGTTTAAGCACAAATCTAGTTTTCTCTTCTTATTCTTTCTCTATTCTGCCTGATTTTTTGACCAAAAATGATTGAAGCTTCATGCATTCAAATGTATGCTTATTTCACATGGAGTCAGTAGGAGATTCTTATGTGGGGTGATTAAAAATTGACATATGCAGGATACATGAGCACAGGCATAAGGCAGTGGTGAAAAAGCTATATGAGATGCTTTCATGATTATTAACAAGCTGTCTTGTGAAGGTACTCCCAACAGACCTTCTTTTCTACAAAGGAATAGAGCTTTAAATGTGAGAGAGAGAGAGAGATGTGATTGAGGTGCACAGGAGGAACTCTGTCATTGAAATTAGTCCTTGCCTATCAGTTTTGGACTCTGGCATCAGCTTTCCCAGAACAGACTACGGCACCAATTCCCTGTCCCCCGGGAGGGACAGGAGGCTCTAACTTGCTATGACCACACTGAGACCATGCCAAATGGGCAGTGCTCCAGCTGTGAAAATCGGTTCAAGATCAATGTACATGCTGTGCCATGCTAAGTTGCTTCAGTTGTGTCTGACTCTGTGAGACCCTGTGGACTTCCCCCCAGACTCTGTCCGTGGGGTTCTCCAGGCAAAAATACTGGAGTGGATTGCCATGCCCTCCTCCAGAGGATCTTCCTGATCCAAGGATTGAACCCATATCTCTTAAGTCTCCTGCATTGGCAGGCAGATTCTTTACCACTTTTGCTGCATAGGAAGCCCTCAAGATCAATAAGATAAGCCAAATGAACGAAAGGAAACATTGTTCCTCTCTTTTTAAACTTTAGTAAAGATGGTTTTGCCTATCCTTTTTTTCTACCCATGGAGATCTTTATATTCATGCTAGTGTCTACAATATAAACCAGACCCAAGGATTCAAAAAGAAATCCTGAAAATTAATCCCTCCCTAGTTTTATGCATAACTTCCTAGGGCCACTGCATCTAGGAAGGTACAGTTACACACACCAGGCGATCACTTTGTGGAATCCATCTGAATACATCTTCTGTTACATAAATAGATCCAGACTTTTTTTTGTCTTAGAATCTCAATTCAACTCTTTACACATGTTCACATCTTGCTAGCCTTAGGCATTTGAAAGCAATTAAACTTCCATCACACATCCCAGTAATAGTTTCAACAGGCTTCATTTTATGATGTTCTACCAGAAACCATGGTACACCCTGAAGTTTCCAGAGTCATCTTTGAAAGAGCCAAAAAAAGAGGGTACTGTGATCACTGCTGGATGTTAACAAATGGGAAGCTGCTCTTTGCCACCCAGTGCCATCTGTCCATCTGTGCATGCCTAGTTAGCTGTAATAAAAAAAATGGCCTCAGCATGAATATAAAATAAAGTAACTTTGCCATATTAATAATATTTTCTCAGTCAGGGAAAACTCCTGATAGAAATGACTGAAGAAGGTCATTTCTCAGCAAGAATAAGGGCTCTGGGCCAGTTAACTTTTCTTCCAAACTTCACATATATCTTTTTCTGCACATACTATTTTAATGAGTTTTGAAGAAGAGAGCAGTTTTTAATGCAGTTGATTTGCAGAAAGCAGAGAGGATAAAATGTTCCAGTGTTCATTTGTGATGCATAGATAAATCCCAAAATGTCCCCCCCTACCTTTGCTGTCTTATTCTGAGAATTCAATTTGAGTACTTTCGTTGAAAGAAATACTATGTGTCTTTTGTATAGTGGTGATCACTGAGTATGTGTATAATAGATGAAGATTTTGAATACTTGGGATCAAGTCCCAGTGAGTTTAAGACAGTTTTTTTGTTTTTTTTTTTAATACTAAGTTCATGAGACTTAGTATTTTCAACTGTAAATTGTGAATAATACTATCTGGCTAATAGGACTATTTTAAAGATTTCATTAGCTAATGTATTAAAAAGGTGCATGTATGAGATATGTTTACCACCCATACAAAACTTCTGGACCTCTTCTTTTGGGAAGCATACTTGAAACATGCTTGATAAGTGCACTTCAGTTATAGAGGCAGTAGGGTTAAGAGATAGCTACCTCACTGCATTTACTATTTTCAACATTGTGATTGACCATGATTTTGTATCTCAATCAAACAGTGATTCTATCCTAACAATGCAGAGAACTTAACTCTTCAAGTGATGTGCATCCAAAGAAGAAAATATCTACACAAACCTGTGCTTGAACAACGAGGGATCTGCATCTATAGATTAATTAGGAGAACTTTATCATCTAAAAGTAGTTTTGTAAGAGAAGCAAAAACATTTCTGGTAGGTAGCCCACATGAAAAGATATTGGCATGATCTTCTGTGTAAGCAGCTTACTTCTGGCACTTCTGGCGTGAGGGCAGGATATTTGTAAACCATGCCTGCAGAGACTCAAGCCCTATGCTGGAGATATAAGCCTAATTAACCAGGCTTTATCACTGGTAAACTAGGTTTCTAGGAAAGATACTAATTGTAGTAGCTTCAAGAAGTGACTCTGAAAGTGGGGTCCCTGAACCAACAATATCAGCATCACCCAGGAACTTGGTAGAAATGCAAATCTGAGCCTTGCCTTGAAACTACTAATTGGTGAGGTTGCACAATGAGTGCCCTAACAAGTCCTCTGGGTGATGCACATGTAGATTTTGGAAACACCGGCCCAAGTTATCCACTGTATGTAATGAATTAATTTCTCTCCTAGTCAAATTTGAGTGTTGCTAATTGAAATAGTATCCTCAGAAGAAATGAAAAAAATTTCTCTCCAATAATTTTTTTCTGTAGCTTGGATAAAGAATCCCATGTATGAAAGATGCTCTATAAAAAATCTCATCTCTTGTCAGTCTCTTACTGCATGCGTGTACTCCCAGCTGCACGCATTCTCCTTTTGGTCAATTGGATGATCGCATTCTCTTTTCAAACTTCAGCGGGGAGGGGGAACTTTTACATTATCGTCCTGTGTTAGTTCTGTGCTTCCTTACACAATTAAAAATTCCCAACAAGTAGTCTGATTTAGGGGCTTCCCTAGTGGCTCAGATAGTCAGGAGTCCACCTGCCATGCAGGAGACCAGGATTCGATCTCTGTGTTGGGAAGATCCCTTAGAGAAGGGACTGGCAACCCACTCCAATACTCTTGCCTGGAGAATCCCATGGACATACAGTCCATGGGATCGCAAAGATCGGACACAACTGAGTGACTAACACATCAGTCTGATTTAGCTGCTTCCATTTCCTTACTGTGCAGTCTTTTAATTCTCCTGCAGTCTTGTTTCCACTTCCACCTTTGAAGTGCAGTTACTCTTTAAGATGTTCAACCGTTTCGTGCTTGCCAGATCAGAAGGATCCTTGTTTTTCTCCAGGGTTTCATACTTTTGATCTACACAGTCCAGAACTACTTTTCCTTACCTTTCGTGCTGCAGAGATACAGCCCCGTTCTTCTCTGATATTCTCCTGAGTCCTTTCTCTCCCTTTCCCTGGGCCATTCCCTAAGGACTGTTGCTTTGAGAGCTCTAGAGGGAGAACACCTTGGCTCTCTTTCCTTCTCCACTCCTCTCTGCCTTCTTCCTTTCCTCCCTTTCACATTCTCTTAATTCCACATTCACATCCCTGCCTTCCGTTCAATGACAAGGATCACCTCCTGACTAATGATTCCCAGTTCTACCATCTTCCACATTGACTTAATCCATTACCAACCTAGAATCTCTGCACAAGGCTCTCCTGTCATTTAAAACTCAGAACTTCCAAAATAGAACTATCAGTCATCTTTTATGAAGCAATTTCTCCCCCAAGGTTACCTCTATCCTCAGGGAATATCCTTCTCTAGATCACCCCATTCACTCTGATCCTGTTCACTCTGACTGAGCATCCTACAGTGTGAGATGTGAAATTTCTTTGCCCCTTTCTTATGTGATTTCTTATTTCATTCACCTCTTGCATAACCCTCTTTATGGTCTCCCATGCCTGCACCATTGAAATAACTAGTTCCCTGCCTCAGTCCTTCTGCTATTTCATACCCCACACATCAATGCCAGATCAGTCTTTCTAAAATATTAATTAAATAAATGATGTCATTTTTTGATTGCTGGCTACTTCATTACCTGCAGATTAAATCCATTCATGGGATTCCAGGCCCACATAGCTTTCTTGAGGAAGGCACCATTCCAAATATCCCTGTCTCATAATTTACTCCATGAATTACACCTCTATGAATCCAAATCTTAATCCAGGACATAAGAACCATCTCAAGTATTATTTCTTTTAAGAGAATATGCAGTCTTCTATAATGGCCTATTTTTGTGAGTTTTACAGAAATGTCCTTATTATTGTTCCTTATTTGAGTTTTATCTAAATGAAAAGGAATTTTCACGAGAAGCCTTACATAGCACTTGAAACTTACAAAGATAAGTGTTGGCTTTCTTCCCAATCAGAAGGCGGCATTCCTAGCTGCAAGGAATAAGCTCTTCTGTGTATCACTCTTTGGGGTTTGCCACCCATCATATCAGCAGTAGGTGATGGCATCATATCAGGTGAGCCATGGATGTTTGGTATAGTTGGATAAAATAATCATATCTTTGCAACCTCTGTTAACTACTGAGTATGAAAATATACTCACGAGGCCTTGGAGGTCGTGGCTGTCCCACACGAAAATATAAACATCAGTCAGATTTTCTATGCCTTTATGCAAATTTAAGGAAAAGGCAAACATAAACGAAAGTTAAATGAAGCATTATCTATAAATAATATGTGAATAATTCAAAAATACGAATTTTTGACTGCTGGCTCATTAAGATCCCAGTCTGGTAATTGTTTGTCCAGGTTATATGACAAGAAGATCTAGGCTGGGGAGCTGACATATGGTCAATCTAATCTTCAATTAGCTTTCATCCAAAAGCCCTTGTGGAACATTTTTTATTTTGTTCTCATCTCTGTCTAAACAATCATAGTTTCCTAAAAACAAGCCCAGTTGTGATCTATGTATGCCTAGGAATACATGGCTAAGTTTCCCCAAGGTAGTAGAATAGTTTTCCTACCTCCAGTCAAGAAATACTAGTCAAGCACCTTAAACAAATTACTTTCCTATTATAGTCACTTTGGAAGCAAACAAAGGAAGAATGGCCAGAGAAGAAGAAAAAATAATTTGACATGTTTATCTTTTCTTAAATCCCCTTAAGAGAAGGCAGGCATATCTTCTTAACTCTGTAAATTTTAAAAGATAACAGTAGATATGTATCTTCAGTTCAGTTCAGATCAGTCGCTCAATCATGTCCGACTCTTTGCAACCCCATGAATCGCAGCACGCCAGGCCCCCCTGTCCATCACCTAAAACTCCTGGGGTTCACTCAAACTCACGTCCATTGAGTCGGTGATGCCATATAGCCATCTCATCCTCTGTCATCCCCTTCTCCTCTTGCCCCCAACCCCTCCCAGCATCAGAGTCTTTTCCAATGAGTCAACTCTTCACATGAGGTGGCCAAAGTACTAGAGTTTCAGCTTTAGCATCATTCCTTCCAAAGAAAATCCAGGGCTGATCTCCTTTAGAATGGACTGGTTGGATCTCCTTGCAGTCCAAGGGACTCTCAAGAGTCTTCTCCAACACCACAGTTCAAAAGCATCAATTCTTTGGCACTCAGCTTTCTTCACAGCCCAACTCTCTCATCCATACATGACCACTGGAAAAACCATAGCCTTGACTAGACGGACCTTTGTTGGCAAAGTAATGTCTCTGCTTTTGAATATGCTATCTAGGTTGGTCATAACTTTTCTTCCAAGGAGTAAGTGTCTTTTAATTTCATGGCTGTAGTCATCATCTGCAGTGATTTTGAAGCCCAAAAAAGTAAAGTCTGACACTGTTTCCACTGTTTCCCCATCTATTACCCATGAAGTGATGGGACCAGATGCCATGATCTTCGTTTTCTGAATGTTGAGCCTTAAGCCAACTTTTTCACTCTCCTCTTTCACTTTCATCAAGAGGCTTTTTAGTTCCTCTTCACTTTCTGCCATAAGGGTGGTGTCATCTGCATATCTGAGGTTATTGATATTTCTCCCGGCAATCTTGATTCCAGCTTGTGCTTCTTCCATTCTGGCGTTTCTCATGATGTACTCTGCATATAAGTTAAATAAGTAGGGTGACAGTATATAGCCTTGATGTACTCCTTTTCCTATTTGGAACCAGTCTGTTGTTCCATGTCCAGTTCTGAGTGTTGCTTCCTGACCTGCGTATAGGTTTCTCAAGAGGCAGGTCAGGTGGTCTGGTATTCCCATTTCTTTCAGAATTTTCCACAGTTTATTGTGATCCACACAGTCAAAGGCTTTGGCATAGTCAATAAAGCAGAAATAGATGTTTTTCTGGAACTCTCTTGCTTTTTCCATGATCCAGCGGATGTTGGCAATTTGATCTCTGGTTCCTCTGCCTTTTCTAAAACCAGCTTGAACATCTGGAATTTCACGGTTCACATATTGCTGAAGCCTGGCTTGGAGAATTTTGAGCATTACTTTACTAGCGTATGCATATATAATAAATTGTGTGCATATGCACCAAGTATAATGAAGTACATTGTACATGGAGGAGAAAAACTCAGCAGTGGTTTCCTAAACTCTTTTTACTTCATCTCTATAATGATGAGCTGCCTGACTACCTACAGCTGCTGACCAAACATATCCCAAGGGGCGCTTTGAAGTGCAGACCCCGCAGACAGCCAAGTATCAGTGTCTGGAAACCTTCCACATGCAATTCCTTGATAGTGCTGGTGATGGCTGGCATCTTTGGATCTGGCTGCAGTTGTTAGTAGAGCCTACAATTTTAGGAAAAGCAAAGGAAAACTAAAAACAAACCATGCAAAGTAAGGCAATAAGGCAGGTGCTGGATGTGGGGTTTTTCCTGCCCCCGGGGAGTCTGCATTTTGCAGGAGGAGGCAGAAGAAAGCACTGCAGTTCTAGTTCTGATTTCTCTAAGAAGCTTATGTGCTTTTCATGCTGAAATTTAAAGGATACATAATAAAGAGATAGATATCTGAGAAAGAGAGTAAGAAAAGGGAAGAAAAGGCTAATTCTGCAAGCATCCTGTTTTCATTTGTCAAGATGTTTGGGTGTAGAAATGCTGACATAGACGGAAGAGTATTACTTCTGCTTCTTCATGCTTATGAATCTTACATTTTATGTTTTCCTATTTAGCTGTTTACTTCTACTTTAAAAGAAGCAGTACTTAAGCATTTACATTATTCATGTGCAATGGGGTGTGTTTCACGCCCTCTGCCTGGTTTGATTAGTAGGTGCGGGAGGTGTAGGGTCCCTGGTGGGAGCAGTTATTTCAGAACAGGTGGTTCAGCACATTGAGGATCAAAGAACCCAAAGGTGCGAGGACTCCAGCAGCCGCAGGAGCTCTTTGATCTCAGTGGAAGTTTCAACCCCACCCTGCAGATCGGCAGCCCCCCTCAAGCCAGTAATTTGCATTTGCCTAACTATCTCTCAGCCTGGTGGCTTTCCCTTTAGGTAGAAGAACAGCAGCCTGACTGATGGCAGAAGACACCCCACAGTCATGGTTGGCATCCAGTTCCCCCACAGTCCACTCTCTCCCCCTTACTTCCGGCCACGTAGACTGCTAATGCCCATGCCCTGCCGACCACTCTCCCCACATGCCAGGGCTGCCATGTTACTCACTGCGCCAAAGAACGGTACACAGACCTGATGATTCTTTAATCAGGAGGCTCCATTCTGGCCCCAGCTTCTGGCTCCACCTCGCTGAATCCAACGAGAGCTCCAAAGCCCAGTCCAGATATCACCTTCCCCTCTATGTCATCTTCCGGACTCCAAATTTCAGCTAACATTCATTGAGTACTTTCTATAGAGCAGGCTCTCTTGGAAGCTTTTTATCCATTATCTTTTTTTTTTAACTGATTTCTTTTCTTGACTTTTGAAGTCTTTTGTACACACTTACAGTGATTACACAGTTACCACTTTTGTTTCTTAGTGAAATCATAGAGCTATTCTTATCTCATCCCCTGGCAGTCTGAGAACTCACAGCATTTTCTGTTTCTTTCAGAGCCTCATTGTGTTGACCGTAGTAGGTGCTCTAAACTGCACAAGTGATATCATAATTAATGGGATAAATTCTTAGCTTATATCAGTGAAGTGTATTGAAACTGTCCCTTTCTAACAATTGAGTAATCGAACCTAATTTATCAACCACACTTTATATTTTGATGATTGAATACGTCTCAACAAAGTTCAGAATTCCTGTACAGCTGCCTCCCAGTTACTAGGCTATTGATAGGAAAAGACGTGAAAGTTCAGCGCCACTCCATGCTCCCTCAGTTCCACGTGCGGTGGCCACTCACCTGGTTTGCCCATGAGTAAGGAGTTTCTCCAGGACATAGGAATTCTGTGCTCAAACCAGGACAACGTTGGGTAAACCTAGACATTTAGTCAAACTAGTCATAAGAAATGATTTCCCCAATGGAAGAAATTGACTGTACTTTTATACTAAATGCTCAGGAATGGATAGCAGTTACTTAGTGGTATTTTTTGCAGTCACAGGCAAAATTTTAAATCTCTCATAGCCATTTTTGTTGTTGTTTGCCCTTCTGGTTGCTACATAGCATTCTCTGTATATCTGACAGCTGGTAGCAAAAAGCCTTATTACTTCAGGGAGCTCAAAAAAGTTAAAGAACAAACAAACTTGTTCCAATCAATTCCTTTACTATATTAGACAGGGCTTTACTAATAGCCATTTAGAGTTATCATTAAATAGCCAATCAGTGTGATATTTCTTTTTAAAGGGTTTAAAATAGCTGGCATCAATAAGGAATATCAAATTCCCTGGTTATAACTTCCTGTGCCCCAAAATTTCAATTTTTCTTTGCCTACGAAGTTTTCTAACTTTTCTTTAGAACTGACTTTTTTAGGTCTTATAGCTAGTACTGCTGTCTAAATCAACTGTATCTGCTTTTGAACTATGCAATTATTTACTTGTATATTTAATGACTAGCTCCTCTTGGCACTTCTAGTCTCATCAGAAAATGAAAATATACCTCCCAGGAACATCATCTATCTTCCTCTCTTTGCTTGTCCACCTAACAGTCCAAGCAGGGAAGCCTTTGGATTACTTGGAATAAAAGCTAGTTATACTTCTGGCACAAGGCAGCTCCACTTTTTGGAACTTCTCTGCATAAACAGTCATGCCACCTAATGGAACAAATACACTAGTAAGCGAGTTTTTCAAATTCCTTTTATTAAGTTTGTTCAACCACATTCTTCAAAGAGTTAGATTTAGTTTCTGAAATACCTATCATAGCTATGCTTCAAGATATTTAGTCTGTATACATGCTTTATTCCCTCATTGTCTTTCTAAATACTGAATCCATAGAATTTTGCATTTAGCACAGTGTCTGCATGGAGAGATTCCACTTGATCATCATAAAATTATTTTCAGGCTCAGGTCATGGCATGAGAAATGTGCATAGATAAAACTATTTTAGTTATGGAATGGTCATATCACAACCAATTGTTTGCATGGCATATTATATACAGGTAATTGTAAAATTTTTGAAAGTGGGAATATTGGCTCTACACTAGGATACATTTTTAGTTATTAATGATGAGTTTATAGGAGTCTGTAACAAAATGAACAGGCCTCCTAATTCCCCCTTACAATTCTCCTGGAAACATTTTATGCCACTTGGTGAATTAAATACAGTTTCTCAGATCAGTTACATTCATTTACTTCACAAATACATTTGGAACTTCTTCTCTAAGCCAGAGGCCCTGCAGTCACTGAAGAGAAATCATACCCCCTGTGGCATGGTAACAATGGTAACAGTGTGATGAGCGAGATGTGACTCAAATGGTCACCAAAACAGAAACAAGCAAACAAAATAAAACACATGTTCTGAATTTATAAGTTAATTTTAGAATGTGAAACTTCATGTCATATAAAAAAATTATTACATGTCACTTATATCTCATAAAACTACTAGAGCTTTCAAACCATTTAATGGCTATTTTCCCTGTTAACACCATGTTTTGAAGGAGTTTATCTGCCCAACACATTTATTGTGTAATTATTTTCTCTTTAGTATTTACCAAAAACCAAACAAATAACTGCCATTCAGAAGAGAGTTGATACATTGCTGGCATTGCCCCCCTCCTCCCAAAAAAAGAAAAAATAAATTTATTTCATTTTTTTTTCCTTCAGCTGTGTATCATGATTGTGGACAGATTCTCAATTTCAGTATATTAAAATATTTTAAAATGCTGCAAGTCTCCATTAGAGATTTGGTGGCCTTCACTGATCTAGTCTAATTTCCTTGTTTATTAATATTCTAGTAATAAAAATTTTTTTTCTGTTGACTCGCCATTCTGTAGTTTAACGGGAGCTACTCAGCCTTTGTTCTGAACACCTCCTTTGAGTATTACATGAACAGACCTTGTCTCTGGAGGGTAGGAATTGAGTCAGAAAAGGAAACAATTTACAGCCTTCATAAAGACTCAAGGTGCTTTTCTACTTAACTCAAGTGGTTGTTTAACAGCCATGAAGTGTTTGTTGTATTTGACAGCTCTGCGTGTTAATTTATTCTAAAGGTTGTTAAGTTGACAATTATTGGGGGTAGGGAGGTGGGGAAGGGCAGTGTGCAAAGCTGAGCTGGGGCCAAAACACCCATTTTGCAGACTATTCAAAATCCTTACCCTCCCCAAACCCACCCCCTCACCCTCTTCCCCGCCCCCTTCATATCAATCAAATCTCTCATCTTATTTCCCTGAACTGAGATTAAATTATAAATTATACTGGTTTAAAATCACTTGACACTGGCTTGGAGATATTTGGGTACCATGAAGAGTTAGAGAGCCTCGCATTGTGTCTTTATCAATAATTTCAATTCCTCCAGGGCAAGAAAATACCTTTGAATATCCATGGTGAAATGATATAGACTGTGGTTAAGTGATAAGTGACAACATAGGATTTCAGTGAACTTTAACAAAAGAGCTCCACAATTTGGTTTCCTTAATCCCAAATTTGACATTTCTCCTCTATTATATGTGTGTTACTCTGTATCTCTTCAAATTAAGGAGGCAAGCTTGCCTCATGTAATATTATGTAACTAAATTTAAATAGACTTGTTAATAACAGTTACCAATTTGTGATGAGGTTATTGATGAGTTTTAATTATTCTTTTCTGGATGTATTTACAAGTTTTTACAATGAACATACATTATTTTTTAATTAAGAAAAATATTTATAATAAAAGTTGCAAAAGTACCTGTATAAAAATTCTACATATATCTTTGCCATAGCAGAGTAAAGTAGGACTTTGTGTTTAAAGATATAAAAGAGTTTAATGCAAGGTGGAGATTTTATGTATTCAACTGGGATTTTAAAGTATTTTTAGAAAGAGTTGCAAATGTAGCTATCACTGTATCATCATTAAGTTTTCCTATATATAGGTAAAGTTTCTGAGAAAGTTAGGTCAAATTTAGCTTTAGATAAATAGATATTCTCACTGAGAACTAAAAGTTTACAACATCCGAGGATAAGAAGGTGTCAGGAAAGTTTAGAAGCCTCCAAATATTTCATGCATAAACTTTAATAAATTTTTCATATGCTAGAGGAAAGGTAATGATTTATGTCTTCTAGGATTTTCAACCAAAAAACTAGATATGTCAGAAAATTGGTATTTCTTGCATGTTAGTTTTGACTGCACTAACAGAAGTTGTGTACACTTCTCTTTAAACCTACTAATTATTTTATCTTACAAATGGAATGGTGTTATCACTTGAATACAAGTGGTTAACAGTGGAGCCTGGTAGTAAATCTTTGTGGGTTAGAATTTGGCTCAACCACTGAACTGCTAGTCAGTCTCAGCCAAATTTCTTTCTCCTCATCCATGAGTGATAATAGTAATAGCACTAACATCTTAAGATTGTTAGGAGGATTAAATGTAAAAATATGGACTAATACTTGCCATGTAATAACAATTCATAAATGGTAGTTCTGTTACTAGTTACAATACATATTCAGTGAACAATATGCATTCATCTTATTTTCTTCTTTTGATTATTTACTTGTTTTATTTGTTTTTTAATTGTTACTAGAAGGAAAGCTTGGCTCCCATTGGGTTGTGTCTGGCTTTTCTACAGAGTGAAAGTATAAGTCAACATATATAGCATAGGTTGCTACCAACCATGGTAAAGCTGACCAACTTCTTGCCTTCTGTAGTGAGCCATCTCTATGGATTTGGACTGATGGATGCAGAAGCCATGGTGATGGAGGCGGAGAAGTGGACCACTGTTCCCCAGCAGCACGTGTGTGTGGAGAGCACAGACCGACAAATCAAGTAATGTTTGCTGCAAGCAGACAGCATGACCATTCCCTAAAAGAGAGCTGGCCTATGCAGATGTCTCGAGACAGCCCTGTGTTGCACATGAAAACTAGTAGTTTGTGTAGTTTTTTTCTAACGTGATTATAAAATTTTAATAGAATGTCTAAGACCCTAAACTGTTAAATCCGTCCTAGTATAACCTGCCATGCTCTACTCCAGAGGATCTTTTCAACCTAAGGATAGAACCCAGGTCTCCCACATTGCAGGTAGATTTTTCACCATCTGAGCCACCAGGAAAGCCCACTAGTATAAGCCAAGAATCCTTAAAAGAAAAGCATATTTTATAAGGGGATGGGAGAACCCTTACAGGTGGATGTTCTTCAAGTTTCTACTCTGTAAGTATTTCTGTCTGATGGTAGAAGTATCTCCCATAAGTTGGTATACCCCCAAAACTCGACCTTATGTTCTGGAAATTTAGTTGCTTACCATGTAGTTCTCTGAGAGTGATGCAGGATGCACAGTAAATGAGATTGCACTTTACTCAGATTCCAGGGCCCAGTGTCCTGTTTCAGTCACACAAACCTGGAGGCTGTGCAACAGGATTTACCAAGTGATGGTGAAGTCTCTCCTAGGCACTGAATTTGAAGAATTAGGATTTATGCACCCCACTCCAGTAAAATCCCATGGATGGAGGAGCCTGGTGGGCTGCGGTCCATGGGGTCGCGAAGAGTCGGACACGACTGAGCAACTTTGCTTTCACTTTTCACTTTCACGCATTGGAGAAAGAAATGGCAACCCACTCCAGTGTTCTTGCCTGGAGAATCCCAGGGACAAGGGAGCCTGGTGGGCTGCCGTCTATGGGGTCGCACAGAGTCGGACACAACTGAAGCGACTTAGCAGCAGCAGCAGCATAATGATTTTATTAGTATTTTGCTTTTGGCTTTCTTTTTATACAGAGTTAGCTCAGAAAAATACTTATGAACTTTGGTTTGTAATAAGAACAGAGCCATTATAATTCTTGAGGAAACTGTTATGAAGCAGAAACAAATGGACTAAATTTTTCTCATTCTACCCATTTGTGGCAAAGAACATGAAAAAAATAAATAAAGGAGTAAAAAGTTAACCAGTATTTATTGAGTTCTTAGCAACTTAAAGTGTGTTTTCTTCTTAAAACTTGATAACAACATGGGTTTTATTCCGTTTTGACAAATGAAGAAATGAGATCAAATGGAATAATTGTTTATTTCTACACATATTTCATTTACCAATTCAGCATCTATTTTTCTTTCATTTATTGGATAGCAAGAATGGGACTGGTGGCACATGCAGCTGGGAGGAGTCCAGATCTCCTCCTGCATGTGCTGCATCTCTGCGCCCTTTCTGCCAGATGCCCGGGACCCTCAGAGCCCAGTGAAGTAGCTCAGACACAGCTGACCAGAGGCACCCAGAGCCACGTCAGAACTTTGAGCAAGGCCTGGTGACAGTGACCAGCTGTCACCCACCAGTCTTCCCAGCCGAACTTCAAGATGCTAAGCCTGAAGCTTCTGAGGCTGTTCAGCATGGAACATATGCCCCAGAGATCAAGCCCTGAGCCTTTGGAATAGGAGCACTGACTCTAAGACTAGGGAGTATCAAATAGTGAGAACTCATACAAAGGAAACCACTGGAATACAAGACCCGGCATCACCCAACCACCAGTAGCACCCTGTGCAGGATGCCTCATCTAAACAACAAACAAAACAAAAATACAAACCCAATCATCAGCATACAGGATTACCACCTCACTCAGCCTTGCCCATCAGAGGAAAAACAAACAAAAAAAACACAAAAACTCTGCACAAATCTTACCCTATACAAAGCTCACACCAACCACTGGACCAATTTTAGGAGGACAGAAACCAAAAGAAAGAAAAAATTCAACCTTCATCAAGGAAAGAATTCAAATTTCCTTGAAGCCTGGGAAAGGAGACCTCAAACACAATAACTTAAAAAAAAAATAATGGAAAGGCAGAGAAATACTGCACAAATGAAGGAACAAACTAGAAACACAGAAGTCTAAATAAATGAAGAGGAAATAGGGAAACTACCTGAAAAAGAATTCAGAATAATGATAGTAAAGAGGATCAAAAACCTTGAAAACAAAATGGAGAAAATGCAAGAATCATTTAACAAAAACCTAGAAGAATTAAAAAATAAACATAGAGACAACACAATTACTGAAATTAAAAATACTCTAGAAGGAATCAATAGCAGAATATCTGAAGCAGAAGAACAAATCAATGAACTGGAAGATAAATTGGTGGAAATAACTTCTGAAGAACAGAATAAAAAGAATGAAAAGATCTGAGAACAGTCTCAGAGACCTCTGGGACCATATCAAACACACCAACATTCGAATTATAGGGGTCCCAGAAGAAGAAGATAAAAAGAAAGGGTATGAGGAAATTTTAGAAGTGATTATAGTTGAAAATTTCCCCAACATAGAAAAGGAAATAGTTAATCAAGTCCAAGAGGCACAAAGAGTCCCACACAGATAAATCCAAGGAGAAACACGCCAAGACACATACTAATCAAACTGACAAACACTAAACACACAGAAAGATTATTAAAAGCAGCAAGGAAGAAACAACAAGTAACATACAAGGGAAACTGCATATGCTTAACAGCTGATCTTTCAGCAAAAACTCTGCAGGCCAGAAGGGAATGGTAGGATATATTTAAAGTACTGAAAGGGGAAAATCTACAACCAAGATTACTGGACCCGGCAAGGATCTCATTCAAAAATGATGGAGAAATAAAAAGCTTTTCAGACAAGCAAAAGTTAAGAGAATTCAGTACCACCAAACCAGCTTTACAACAAATGTTAAATGAACTTATATGGTCAAGAAATACAACAGAAAAAAAGATCTACAAAATCCCCAATTAAGAAAATGGCAATAGGAACATATATATCAATAATTACTTTAAATATAAATGGATTAAATGCTCCAACCAAAAGATACAGACGAGCTGAATGGATACAAAAACAAGACCCATATATATGCTGTCTACAAGAAAGCCACTTCAGACCTCAAGACACATATAGACGGAAAGTGAGAGGATGGAAAAATATATTCTATGCAAATGGGAAGCAAAAGAAACCTGGAGTAGCAATCCTCATATCAGACCAAATAGACCTTAAAATAAAGAAGATTACAAGAGATAAGAAAGGATACTACATAATGATCAAGGAATCAATCTAAGAGGAAGACATAACAATTGTAAATATCTGTGCACCCAACATAGGAGCACCACAATACATAAGAGAAACACTAACAGACATAAAAGGAGAAATTGACAGTAACACAATAATAGTAGGAGACTTTAACACCCCACTCACACCAATGGACAGATCATCAAAACAGAAAATTAATAAGGAAACACAAGTCTTAAATGATGTATCAGATGAGATGGATATCATTGATATCTTCAGGACATTCCATCCAAATGCAGAAGAATACACTTTCTTTTCAAGTGCACATGGAACATTCTCCAGGATAGACCATATCTTGGGTCACAAATCAAACCTCAGTAAATTTAAGAAAACTGAAATTGTACCAACCATCTTCTCTGACCACAATGCTATACGACTAGATATCAATTACAAGAATAAAAGTGTATGAAACAGAAACACATGGAGATTAAACAACACGTTTCTAAATAACCAACAGGTTACTGAAGAAATCAAAAGGAAATCAAAACATTTCTAGAAACAAATGACAATGAAAAGACGACAACTCAAAACCTATGGGGTGCAGCAAAAGCAGTTCTACGAGGGACGTTTATAGCAATACAGTTCTAGAAACTCAAGAAACAAAAAAAAACATCAAGTAGACAACCTAACTTTACAACTAAAACAACTGGAAAAAGAAGAACTAAAAAACAAACAAGCAAACAAGATTAGTAGAAGGAAAGAAATCATAAAGATCCAAGCAGAAATAAATGAAAAAGAAACAGTAGTAAAGATTAATAAAACTAAAAGCTGGTTCTTTGAGAAAATAAACAAAATTGACAAACCTTTAGCCAGACTGATCAAGAAAAAGAGAGAAGAACTAAATCCACAAAATTAGAAATGAAAAAGGAGAGGTTACAACAGACAGTGCAAAAATACAAAGGATTATAAGAGACTATTATGAACAACTATATGGCAATAAAACAGATAACCTGGAAGAAATGGACAGATTCTTAGAAAAGTTCAGTCTTCCAAGACTGAACCAGGAAGAAATAGAAATTATGAACAACCCAATTACAAGCACTGAAATTAAAGCTGTGATTTTAAAAACTCCCAAAAAACAAAAGCCCAGGACCAGATGGCTTCACAGGAGAATTCTGTCAAACATTTAGAGAAGAAATAATGCCTATCCTTCTAAAACTCTTTCAAAAATTGCAGAGGAAGGAACGCTTCCAAACTCATTCTGTGAAGCCACCATCACCCTGATACCAAAACCAGACAAAGACAACACAAAAAAAGAAAACTACAGGCCAATATCATAGTATATTGACCTGTAGCATATTGTATCTGATGAGCATAGATACAAAAATTCTCAACAAAATTTTAGCAAACAGAATTCAGCAACATATCAAAAAGCTCATACACTGTGATCAAGTTGGGTTTATTTCCAGGATGCAAGGATTCTTCAATATATGCAAATCATTCAATGTGTTACCCCATATTAACAAATTGAAAGATAAAAACCATATGATCATCTCAATAGATGCCAAAAAAGCCTTTGACAAAATTCAGCACCCATTTATGATGAAAACTCTTCAAAAAATGGGCATAGAAGGAACCTACCTCAATATAGTAAAGGTCATATATGATAAGCCTACAGCAAACATTATTCTCAATGGTGAAAAACTGAAAGCATTCCCCCTAAGATCAGGAACAAGACAAAGATGTCCACTTTCATGACTGTTATTCAACATAGTTCTGGAAGTCCTAGCTACAGCAATCAGAGAAGAAAAATAAATAAGTAGAATCCAGATTGGAAATGAAGAAGTAACACTCTCACTGTTTGCAGATGACATGATACTGTTCATAGAAAACCCTAAAGATAGTATCAGAAAATTACTAGAGCTAATCAGTGAATTTAGCAAAGTTGCAGGATACAAAATCAATACACAGAAATCACTTGCATTTCTCTATACTAACAATGAAAAGTCAGAGAAATTAAGAAATCAATCCCATTCACCATTGCAACAAAAAGAATTAAATATCTAGGAATAAACTTACCTAAGGAGACAAAAGAACTGTACACAGAAAATTATAAGACACTAATGAAAGAAATCTAAAACCACATAAACAGATGGGTAGGTATTCCATGTTCCTGGGTAGGAAGAATCAATATTGTGAAACTGACTATACTACCAAATGCAATCTCCAGATGTAATGTGACCCATATCAAATTACTGAGGGCATTTTTCACAGAACTAGAACAAAAAATTTCACAATTCATATGGAAACACAAAAGATCCCAAATAGCCAAAGCAGTCTTGAGAAAGAAGAATGGACCTGGAGGAATCAACCTTCCTGACTTCATATTATACTACAAAGCTAGAGTCATCAAGACAGTTTGGTACTGGTACAAAAACAGAAATGTAGACCAATGTAACAAGATAGAAAGCCCAGAAATAAACCCATGCACCTATGGGTACCTTATTTTTGACAAAGGAGGCAAGAACATACAAGGTGGCAAAGACAGCCTCTTCAATAAATGGTGCTGGGAAAACTAGACAATTACATGTAAAAAAATGAAATTAGAACACTTCCCAATACCATACACAAAGATAAACTCAAAATGGATTAAAGACCTAAATGTAAAACCAGAAACTATAAAACTCTTAGAGGAAAACATAGGCAGAATACTCGATGACCTAAATCAAAGCAAGATCCTCTATGACCCACCTCCTGCTGCTGCTGCTGCTAAGTCGCTTCAGTCGTGTCCAACTCTGTGAGACCCCAATGACGACAGCCCACCAGGCTCCCCCATCCCTGGGATTCTCCAGGCAAGAACACTGGAGTGGGTTGCCATTTCCTTCTCCAATGCATGAAAGTGAAAAGTGAAAGTGAAGTCACTCAGTCGTGTCCGACTCTTAGCGACCCCATGGACTGCAGCCTACCAGGCTCCTCCGTCCATGGGACTTTCTAGGCAAGAGTAGAGTAATGGAAATAAAAACAACAGTAAACAAGTGGGACCTGATTAAACTTAAAAGCTTTTGCACAGCAAAGGAAACTATAAGCAAGGTGAAAAGACAATCCTGAGAAAGGGAAGAAATAATAGCAAATGAAACAACTGACAAAGGATTAATTTCCAAAATATACAAGCAGCTCATACAACTCAATACCAGAAATACAAACAACCCAATCAAAAAGTGGAAAAAAGACCTAACAGACATTTCTCCAAAGAAGATATACAAATGGTTAACAAACACATGAAAAGATGCTCAACATCGCTCATTATTAGAGAAAAGCAAATCAAAACTACAATGAGATATCACTTTACACCAGTCAGAATGGCCATCATCAAAAAGGCTACAGCAATAAATCCTGAAGAGGGTGTGGAGAAAATGGAACTCTCTTGCACTGTTGGTGGGAATGTAAATTGATACAGCCACTATGGAAGACTGTATGAAGATTCCTTTACAAACTAGGCATAAAACCACCATATGACCCAGAAATCCCACTCCTAGGCATATACCCTGGGGAAACCAAAATTGAAAGAGACACATGTATCCCATTGTTCATTGCAGCACTATTTACAATAGCTAGAACATGGTAGCAACCTAGATGTCCATTGACAGATGAATGGATAAAGAAGTTCTGGTACATATACACGATGGAATATTACTCAGCCATAAAAAGGAACGTATTTGAGTCAGTTCTAATGAAGTGGATGAACCTAGAACCTATTATACAGAGTGAAGTGAGTCAGAAAGAGAAAGATAGATACTGTATTCTAATGCATATATACAGAATCTAGAAAAATGGTACTGAAGAATTTATTTACAGGGAAACATTGGAGAAAAAGACATAGAGAATAGTCATATGGACATGGGGAGAGGGGAGGAGAGGGTGAGATGTATGGAAAGAGTAACATGGAAACTTATATTACCATGTGTAAAATTGATAGCCAATGGGAATTTGCTGTATGGCTCAGGAAATCAAACACAGACTCTGTATCAACCTAGAGGGGTGGAATGGTGAGGGAGATGGAAGGGAGTTTCAAAAGGGAGGGGTCATGTATGGATGTGAGAGTTGGACTGTGAAGAAGGCTGAGCATCGAAGAATTGATGCTTTTGAACTGTGGTGTTGGAGAAGACTCTTGAGAGTCCCTTGGACTGCAAGGAGATCCAACCAGTCCATTCTGAAGGAGATCAGCCCTGGGATTTCTTTGGAAGGATGATGCTAAAACTGAAACTCCAGTACTTTGGCCACCTCATGCGAAGAGTTGACTCATTGGAAAAGACTCTGATGCTGGGAGGGATTGGGGGCAGGAAGAGAAGGGGACGACAGAGGATGAGATGGCTGGATGGCATCACTGACTCGATGGACGTGAGTCTCAGTGAACTCCGGGAGTTGGTGATGGACAGGGAGGCCTGGCATGCTGCGATTCATGGGGTCGCAAAGAGTCGGACACGACTGAGCAACTGATCTGATCTGATGGTTGATTCATGTTGAGGTTTGACAGAAAACAGCAAAATTCTTTAAAGCAATTATCCTTCAATACAATATAAATTTAAAAAAAAGAATGGGGCTAGATATTAGGGATAGAAACAGGAATAAGAAATTCTTCCACATTTATGGAGCTTACAGTCTATTGGGGAAGTCAAACCAAAACAATACAATAAATAGATAATTACAAGTTATAATAAGTGAAATAAAAAGGGTAGAAAATGAAAGGTAGGGAACATGATTTTCCTATGGTTCAATGATGTGCTTAGAGAGCGAAATTTAAGCTTTGATCATGAAAGAAGAAGAGTCAGCCATAGGAACAGCAATAAAAAGGCACTAGAGGCAGAGTAGCATATGTAATGTCCCTGAGCTGGGAAACTTGAATTATTCCAGAACTCAAACCAGTGCTGGTGTGGCTGGAACCCAGTATTCAGAGGGCAGAGAGGTACAGGAGGGAGTTTGGGAAGAAGACAGGACCTTGTAGGCAAGAAGAGTGGGCTCTTCTTAGTTTATAGAGCAAGAAAATGGTAGACCAGTGATTTGAACCAAGGTCATAGTAGTCCTCAAGTCCCCTATACTGGTGGTACACAAAGTGGATTCCATAGATCAGCAACATCACTGTCACTGGAGAACTTGCTGGAAATGCTCATTCGTGACCCACCCCAGGAACTCCAGTTCCAGAGCCTAGGAATCTGTTTTAACAAGATCGATATCCACTACCTTCATGAAGATCAGAGACACCTTAAATTCCCCATTCCTCTCATTTAACATCTTTCTCACAGTCCAAGCAGGATTACTCCTTTAAGCAACCTAACCATTTGCGTGAGGGGCTGGTCCTTTAGTAAGCAGCACCCACTGCTTATCTTACATCATGTAGTCCTGCCAGGCCTGCAGGTTCACTCAGTTGAGCTCTGCTGTGCACTTTGCTCAAACTTCTTCTCTCTGTTGCAGGACGATTCGCCCCAACAGTGCAGTGCGCTCCATCTACAAAGCTTCGGGCTGCTCTGACAACCCCAACCATCACGTCAACTACCTGGAGCATGTAGTTGTGCGTATCACCATCACCCACCCCAGGAGGGGAGACCTGGCCATCTACCTGACCTCGCCCTCAGGAACCAGGTCCCAGCTTTTGGCCAACAGGTACGGTCATGGCCCCTGACCAGCAGTGTGCACTCAGCTACTCATTAAGCTGGAAAAAGAATGAAGAATCAGCAGTTCTTTTTTTTTTCACTTTTTATGAAGTTGAAGATTGTGCATGTACAAATATTATAAAATCATGATTTTTTATACAGTTTTTAAATATTATTTTCCATTAACAGTTTTTACAAAATATGGACTATATTCCCTGTGTGGTACAATACATCCATGAGCCTGTCTTATACCCAATAATTTGTACCTCCCATTCCCCCACCTATATATTACCACTCCCAACCCCATCCACTAGTTTTTTCTCTATATCTGTCTGCTACTTTTTTGTTATATTCACTTTATTGTAGTTTTAAATTCCACATGTAAGATATACAGTGTTTGTCTTTCTCTGACTTATTTCACTTAGTATAATGCTCTCCAAGTTCATCCATGTTGCTGCAAATGACAAAAATTGTTTTTATGCCTGAGTAGTATTCCATGTATATATGTATGTATGTGTGTATCTATATAGAGATGTATGTATATATACACATATGTGCTCAATCGTAGCTTACTCTTTGCAACCCCGTGAACTGTAGCCCACCAGACTCCTCTGTCCATAGAATTCTCCAGGCAAGAATATTGGAGGGGGTTGCCATTTCCTTCTCCAATATATACACACACACACACACACACACACACTTATACCACAGTTTCTTTATTCATTCATCTTGCGACGGACACTTAGGTTGCTTCCATATCTCAGCTGTTGTAAATAATTTGCTATGCACATTGGGGTCTACTTATCTTCTTGAATAACAACATGATTAAAAAATAGGCAGAAGAACGGAATAGACATTTTTCCAAAGAGGAAATGTAGATGGCCAACAGGTACGTGAAAAGATGCTCAACATCACTAATCATCAGGAGAAATGCAAATCGAAACCACAATGAGTTATCACCTCACACCTGTCAGAATTGCTATCATCAAAAAGAATACAAACAAAATGTTGGGAAGGATGTGGGGTAAAAGAAATTCTTGTACACTGTTGGTGGGAATCTCAATTGGTGCCCCAACTGGAAAACAATAGGGAAGGTCTTCAAAAAACTAAAAATAGAACTACCATATGACCTAGCAATTCCACTCCTGGGTGTAGATTTTAAAAAAAAAGAAAATTAAAAATACAGCTGTTCTTTAATTTCTTACTACCCTAAGAACTTCAGTGAGGGGTGCCACTTAGATGTCATGATGAGATAGTCATAGCTCTCACTGCCCACACATAAACAGAGTAATGAGCTGCCTAGAATCTATTGGCATGAAACAGTATAACACTTAAGATGTGTGTAATATTAAAAGGATGCCACAGAAAAGTTAAAGGCCACCTGTTGTTCTTTATCCTATAAAAGAAATGGAGAACACTGACTCTTCAGGCCTCTGAGATGGTCTTCCTGGCCCCTAAATGTCTGCTGGCATTTGTTGCAGGTAAACTGAATGCTTTTGCCTGAGCACTTTCCAAAGTTAAAGGAAATTCTATTTGTTTTAAAAAAGATTTTGGCATATTTTTTTCTACAAAGATTCAGTTAGTAAATGTTTCAAGCTTTGCAGGTCATGTGTCTGTTACCACTCCTCAACTCTGCCATTAGAGTGCAAAAGTCATTGTAAACAACATAGATGAATGTGCATGGCTGTGTTCCAATAAAACTTTATTTATACAAACAGGCCAAGGACCGGATTTAGTTTGAGGGCTGGCAATAGTTTCCTAACCACTATTTAAAGGTTGGCCCTTTAGTCTTTATTGGCCAAGGGAACACTCACTTTCTCTTTGTAGCCTCTTCCATTCTCTCTGCTGCTAAGTCACTTCAGTCGTGTCCAACTCTGTGCGACCCCATAGATGTCAGCCCACCAGGCTCCTCCGTCCCTGGGATTCTCCGGGTAAGAACATTGGAGTGGGTTGCCATTTCCTTCTCCAGTGCATGAAAGTGAAAAGTGAAAGTGAAGTCGCTTAGTTGTGTCCAACTCTTAGTGACCCCATGGACCGAAGCCTACCAGACTCCTCCATCCATGGAATTTTCCAGGCAAGAGTACTGGAGTGGGGTGCCATTGCCTTCTCTGCCATTCTCTCTACTCCCTTCAAACATTTCTCCAGCAGATAATTATATTTCCAGGACCCTGCTGAAAGGCCAGAATGTTCTAGCACAAGTCTTCTTTTGCTCCATTGGCTTTTTGAGTGGTTGGGATCATGGGTGGGGGATACTTGTCAGCAAGTGGGACCAGATGGGGAAAGGCCAGGTTTTCTTATACACCCCATTCCCATTATGGTTCCAAACTCCAAGCCACAGTGAGAAGCCTAAAAGTTTCTTTAATCTGATGTTTTTCTCCAAGAGGAACATTGAATAGGAGCAAAAACCTTACTGTCAGAGGCCTATACAATCCAAATGAAAGTCAAACTTTTATGTCGACAGGGCCGCCTGTCCACATGCCAGGTGTCCGCGGCCGTGGTGATCTCTGGTAGGACACTGACAACAGCCCAGACAAGCTGAGGGGCCAAGTCCAATGCAGGCCTGCAGGGCCGAAAGTGAGACTGAGGAACTCTCAGTGGCTTTTCAAAATCTTCAAATTCATCTGTTGTAGGACAGTTAGAAAGAGAGAAAGCAAGAGCATTTCTAGAGTCTCTCATTGCATTTTATTTCTGTTCTTGGAAGTCTTCTTGTGTTCGTCCCTAAAACCTAACATCTTTCATTAGAGCATGAGGTAACCTGGGCTTCATATTCTATTAAGTGAAACTTTGCCAGGATCAGTATATGCAGCTGTGAGAAACTGAAGGATGCTTTGGCATCCAGTCGCTGCACACGCCCTCCTCCCTGTACAGTCAGGGATCTCAGCTGCTGCCAGGTCTTGCTACTACCTGCCTGAAGCTTCTCTTCAGCAAGCAAGGCCTTCAGATGCACAATTCTATGATTAAAGGAGATCATGCCAGCTGTTGTTACCGAAGCCAGGGAAGACCTTGTTCTTGATTTCTTTTCTTTTCTTTTCTTGACTGCTGTTCATGTGCATTGCATTTGGAGTACCCAGGTGACCCCAGTGAAGTACAAAGGTTGGCTTCACACATGTGTAACTCTTCTCCCTGGAGCCCCCTCCATGTAGAAAAATGGTCCACCCACAGTTGTTTGCTTGGAAAACTCAGTCCCTTCAGCCTTTCTGGGATCTTCTGCATATTTCAACATTTCTTGTTGGCTTCCCTGGAAATGACGTCAGTGAGGAAACTTGTGAGCAGAGGAGCAAAAGATTCCAAGACAGGCATTTGGTGAATTACAGTGTCACTGGCTCCAGTTCCTCATGAATTCTTCAACAGCAGGCATCCGCTTTGCTCTTTGCAAAGTGCTGAACCCCAAAGTGCTGCCTGACTTGTGTCAAAGAAAAGTAACAGGCATTTCCAATGCGCGGTGACCCATCTTTTGGTTCACTTTAGTCTGTCCCATAGGGACCCCCTGGGAATAAGGTCTGCATGCAGAGTACATCCTCTTGGTCCGGAGCATTTCTTAAAGTGCTGCTCTTTTGTCGATCTTCCATCTCAGCGCTGAAAATAAGTAGCCACCCCCCAAAAAAATGGCAGACAAAATGGAGTGGAGAGAGGGGACTGGAGATAAGGGATGTAAAAGGATGTTATGAATTCATTGGCCCACAGTTCCCCAAAACACTGCTATGAACGTCTGACCTTTTAAATGTAAAACAGCCGCACTTGGTCCCCAAACCAGTCTGGCCACCTTCCAGGGCCTGGCTCCCCCGTCCTTGTTGTACTTGATGCTAGTAGAATCCCTCCTACTGAGGTAGCTAAGGCAAGATGGTTTCTTTAGGTATTGTTTTCCTTCTGGCATATTCCAAAACTTTATTTTTATGAGGAAATCTCTCTTCAGAACTTCCCAGTCTCTGACCTCCTGGCAAAGAGGAATCTGTGTCCTCTCTCCTTGGCCCTGTTTCAAAGCACACTCCCAGGATTGGGATCTGAGGGCAAGAAGCATCAACACAGGATGGGCAGGTGGTGAGGGGAAGGTCTGCTTTGCTCCTGGTGGCCTTCAAGTTGGCCTGCTGGCCTGGGCACTATACCTGTCCTCAAGGAAAAGGTGACCAGGTCAGGGTTTAGAAGGAATTTGTATGTCAGAGATTTTTTTAATTTTTGTAAATTGAAGTATAGTTGATTCACAATGTTGTGTTAATTTCTGCTGTACGGAACAGTGATTCAGTTATATATATACACACACACATATGTACACATTCTTCTTTATATCCTTTTCCATTATGTTTTAGCATAGGATATTGCATATAGTTCCTTATGCTACACAGTAGGACTTTGTTGTTTATCCATTCCATATGTAATAGTTTGCGTCTGCTAATCCCAACTCCCCAGTCCCCCTCTCCACTGGGCAGTCTATGTTTGTTTCTGTTTCGTAGATAGGTTCATTTATGACATATTTTAGACTCTACATATAAGTGATATCATACGGTATTTGCCTTTCTCGTTGTGACTTGACTTCACTTAGTATGATAATCTCTAGGTCCATCCATGTTGTTGCAAATGACAGTATTTTGTTCTGGAGTGGACTGCCATTTCCTTCTCCAGGGGATCTTCCCAAGCCAGGGATTGAACCCGGGTCTCCCGCATTGTAGACAGACGCTTTACCATCTGAGCCACCAGGGAAGTCATTTTTGTGACTTGACTTCACTTAGTATGATAATCTCTAGGTCCATCCACGTTGCTGCAAATGACATCATTTTGTTCTTCTTCATGGCTGACTAGGGTTCCACTGAGTATATGTACCACATCTTCTTGATTCATTCATCTGTCAATGGACATACAGGTTTTTTCCATGACTTGGCAACTGTGGATAGTGGTGCTACAAATATAGGGATGTGCATGATCTTTCTGAATTATAGTTTTTTTCTGGATATAATTATAGTTTTTTCCAGGCATGGAATTGCTAGATCATATGGTAATTGTATTTTTAGTTTCAGGAACCTCCATACTGTTTTCCACAGTGGCTGCACCAACTTGCATTCCCAGCAATAGTGTAGAAGGGTTCCCTTTCCTCCACACACTCTGTAGCATTTGTTATTCTAGACTTTTTAATGATGGCCATTCTGAGTGATGTGAGGTGATACCTCATTGTTGTTTTGCTTTGCATTTCTCTGTTAGTGATGTTAAGCATCTTTTCATCTGCCTTTGTAGATGCCATTGGCCATCTGTATGTCTTCTTTGGAGGAATGTCTATTTAGGTCTTCTACCCATTTTTTAGTTGGGTTGTTGTTTGTTGTTGTTGTCGTCGTTGAATTTATGAGCTGTTAACATATTTTGGAAGTTAAGCCCTTTTGGTCACATGATTCACAAATATTTTCTCCCATTCTGTAGGTTGTCTTTTCATTTTGTTTATGGTTTCCTTTGCTGTGCAAAAGCTTGTAAATTTGATTAGGTCCCATTTGTTTATTTTTATTTCTGCTGCCATGGGAGACTGACCTAAGAAAACATTGGTATGGTTTATGTCAGAGAATGTTTTGCCTGTGTTCTCTTCCAGGAATTTTATGATGTCACATCTTATGTGTAAGTCTTTAGGCCATTTTGAGTTTATTTTTGTGTATGATGAGAGGGTGTGTTATAACTTCATTGATTTTTACATGCAGTTGTCCAGCTTTCCCAACCCCACTTGCTGAAGAGATTTTTTCCATTGTATATTTTTGCCTCTTTTGTCAAAGATTAATTGACTGTAGATGCGTGGGCTTATTTTTGGGCTCTCTAGTCTGTTGATATATATGTCTGTTTTTGTGCCCACATTACACTGTTTTGATTACTGTAGCTTTGTAGTATTGTCTGAAGTCTGGAAGGGTTATGCCTTCTGCCTTGATCTTTTTCCTTAGGACTGCTTTGGCATTTCAGGGCCTTTTATGGTTCCATATAAATTTTAGGATTATTTGTTCTGGTTCTGTGAAAAAAATGTCATGGATAATTTGATAGAAAGTGTTAGTCATTCAGTTGTGTCTGAGTCTTTGCAGACCCATGGACTGTAGCCCGCCAGGCTCCTCTGTCCATGGAATTCTCCAGGCAAAAATACTGAAGTGAGTAGCCATTCCATTCTCCAGGGGAATCTTCCCAACTCAGGGTTCAAACCCA
The DNA here is from genome assembly GCF_000754665.1 of Bison bison bison. Classification (NCBI taxonomy): domain Eukaryota; kingdom Metazoa; phylum Chordata; class Mammalia; order Artiodactyla; family Bovidae; genus Bison; species Bison bison. Next base: position 3,442,721 of record NW_011494784.1, read on the forward strand.
GGTCTCCTGCATTGCAGGCAGATTCTTTACTGTCTGAGCCACCATTTGATTGGGACCATATAAAACCTGTAGATTGCTTTGGAGAATATGGTCATTTTAACAATATTAATTCTTCTAATCCAAAAGGTGGGATATCTTTCTATTTCTTTGACTCATCTTCAATTTCCTTTATTAATGTTTTATAATTTTCAGTATTTAAGTCTTTTACCTTCTTGGTCAAGTTTATTCCTAGTATTTTATTTGTGTGTCAGAGATTATTATTGAGGACAATAAATAGTTCCCCTATTAGACACTCATCTTTCTTTCAGAAAAGTCAGTATTTCTGAGGAGGACCATGTAAAACAAAGAACACTGTGCAGTTAAAAGACAGGAATTCTGCAAGGCTTAAAACACAAAGCTTTCCTCGTGGGGTCATCTGAGATGAAGAGTTAGAGCTCTGGTGGCAGAGTCATCCCTATTTGACCTCTCCTGTTTCTCCATGAGGCATGACTCTTGACATTGGACTGGGCATTGGCCTCTGTGAGAAGGAAGGATACTGAGGTCCAGCTCAGACTCAGAATCCACGGCTCACTCCGTGTCATCTCCCCTTAATGATGACACGCATCTCCCCTTAACTAGACATGCAGAACAGGAGAATGAGCTAGGAAGGAAGCTGAGGGGACAGCAACCCTCCCCCCCATATTACCTTCATTTTGGTATTGACAAAACCTGTGTTCTAGTCTTAGGACCAGAAAATGCTATCCTTAACGGTCAATTCCAAAAACAAAGGGGCCACAGTTAGCATTCTGAAAGTCCTTATTTTCCTCGACATTTCAGGAAGGAGTGTCTTCAGTGTTGCTCAGCCCTTCACCATGGGAATTCCTCAGGAACAGATTTTTTTTGCAGTCGCTGAACATGTTGCCCATGTGGGCCGTCTGGAGCCCCTCAGTGCCTCCCCATGCTGGCTGCTGGGCACTTGCTAGAGCTCCTGTGGAGAACATCTGTTCCAGGAAGCAGGGTTTACCCGAGCATCTGCAGGTGCTGAGCCCTGGAAGGCACTCGGCAGCCTTCACAGCTAGTCCAACTCGAGCTGCGTGCCCCATCAGCCCAGCAGGCAAGCCCCGGCACCATCCTTAGCAGGTCAGGTGGAGGATTTAGTGGGTAAACAGAGCCATCCTTGAGTGGACAGTTAGTGCTTTCTCTCCCCTTTGTTTTCTCCTGCCCTCCCACCCTTCCACTCCTCCTCCTGGCCTGTCTACCCAGCCTAACAAAGAATCAAACCAAATAATCAGCACAAATGCTTTACTTCTGGGGAGACCATGGGGATCTGGCATAGGTAGGGGACCTAGGTGGGCTTAGATCCCTTTATGATAGATACAAGAGCAACTATATTTCATCATTGTTGCAGTGAGCTTCTTTTTATTTTTTAAAGTTATTTTTAATTGGAGGATAATTGCTTTACAATGTTGTGTTGATCTCTGCTGTACAACAGTGTGAGTCAGCCATGTGCATACATATATGCCCTCCTTCCTGAGCCTCCTTCCCACCACCCCCATCCCACCTCTCTAGGTCATCACAGAGCACTGAGCTGGGCTCCCTGTGCTGCACAGCTGCTTCCCACTAGCCATCTCTTTCACACATGGTAGCGTATGAATGTCAGTGCTCCTCTCTCAATTCATCCCACTTCCCACCCTCCCCTTCCCCCACTGTGTCCACAGTCCATTCCTAAAGCAACTTTGGATGTTACCCCTTATATGACCACATGTTCAACTTCTGCCTACAAATTTTCCAACAGAAAGCCTGTCCCATCACATTCTTCCTTCAACTGCATGTGTCAGAATTATAAAAACCTTGCTTTTTTTCTTCCCTAAATACCCGCATACTGTCTTCAACTCATTGAGTTTTAGACTTAGTTTAGCTTTATTGGCTCTCTGTTCTAGATTTTGGCCTCTGACTGAAAGCTGAAACTTTGCCTCTCTTTCTAAATTTGACTACAGATGTGTATCTCTGGTTCTAATTATGGTCTTAAGTGGAAAGAAGGTATACTTTCTCATCTGTACAACCTATAGTTTCTGTAATTAACTGTGTTTAACTGTCGTGTTTCTACCTGAATATTTTTGTCACTGCCCAAGTGTTCAATGACAGACTACTGACATTTTGCAAAGTCATGCTATATAAATGCAGGTATGACTTGCCAAAATTACACTTTTGCTGTGGAAGTTTCACGTTATACAAGGCCTCACCATGAGAAAAAGCTTCTTTCTTTATTCAAAAGACAGTATAGCCTTTGGAGTTATAGCTGGGGTGGTCTTGATGTCACCCGTTTTTATGTTCAACTTCGGAAAAGTGATTTTTTTCATCTAGAAAACAGACGTAGTTGTATCTGCCTCGCAAGTGTGTTACAAGTAGTAAATAAGGTAATACAGTAAGCTCCTAGTAGAGTAAGCACTTGGAAGTGCTAACCCTTACTCACACGGTGCTTTTCAAAACACCTTGCAAATGACTATCACACAGAGAAGACTGGCTCCTTCTCCCACAGAGGCTGATTCTAAAGGTCTGGGAGAGGCCCATGGATCTGCATTTCTCATAAGCTCACAGGTGACGCTGAAGCTTCCTGGCCTGCCGCAGAGCACATTTTTAAATAGCACCGATTTAAAAGATCACCCAACTTTTTCAAACACATTCTTCTTATTTTCATGTCACTAAAAGACTTGTGAGCAATATGCTGCTGGGTGCTGTGAAAGTCACTTACAAAGGCATTTATAATGTAAACCAGATATTTAGATAAAGCCTACTATTAAAGAATAAATCTTCAAGACGATTAAGTGAGTACTTATTTACAGGTACTTATCATGTACCTACAAGGATCAATGCCTTTGGGGGTTGGTAAGTTAGTGATAGTGAACATGTTGAAAGTTCATTTTGAAACTCCTGTTTTCAGGTATTCCAAACTTCTAGAACCAGTACCTTTCTCTCAACATTTCTTAAAGAAATGATTTAGGAGAGAGCAAAAAACTTAATAGTGTGTTTTACATACCCTATTTCATAAGCAAATAATTTAAAACTTGCAAAAGACAAACATCTAAAGAAAATCAAAAGTTCAGTTTCAACTGAGCCAAATGAGTGCTTTACGCATTCTATCAGCTTTATGTTAAATTGTGATGAAGCACTAAATAAAGAAAACAAAAAGAAAAAAGAGAACCTCCCAAAATATTCGATTAATGTCTAATTCTGTAGTGAACACAAATACCATCTAGGAAGTTGTGGATAATTCTGAAATTAATATCCATTTACATTTGGGAAATAATAATATGA
>NW_011494784.1:3446114-3507491 GCF_000754665.1 Bison bison bison
GATAACACATAGCTGTCAATAGCTATAAAATGTCTTATTATTTAGTTGCCATAACATCATAGAAGCACGTGGTAGCCCTGACACCTTGACTGACTCTTTAAGTGAAAGGGGAGGAAAAAAGCTTACAGTAATTATATGAGTTATTTCCTGAGTTAAGTAACCCTCAAAAGGATGTACTACATTTAATGGCAGTCCTTTCTACCAGGTTTTATCCAAGCAATTTATTTGAAAACCGCTCACAGGGATAGGGCTGTGGGGCACCCTTTTAATAACTGGCTACATAATTTGTGCCACCGCATGCATATATCATTTCAGTGAGCACACAATTATGAAGTCAATTGACAGAACAAGGTTTCACTGCAATAGGAGATATGGACACGGGCATGGAGTTAATCTACTCCAGCTTTCAGCACACTGGCCTTGCTTTATTAACATCTGATCCACACTAATAATGCTGACATGTGTCTGTTTTCTTCACTGTTGGCAGAGCACAGACATTCAGACAGAGCACTGGACCTCTTAGCTGATAAACAACCGCACAATTAGAATCTCTATAGTGGTGTCCAATGGTTTGACACTTGGTTTGAGCAAGTATATTCTTTGCAACAGGAATCTCATCTGCTAACTACATTACCTTTTGTTATATGCAGACAACACAAGGTTTTTAAACAGTACAGTACTAAAGATAGGGAATAGATTAAGTATTGAATTGGAATAAAAATAAAAGTGTGGGATTAGAAAAGTCAATGCCCAGCTAGTTGAAACAACAACAATCAGTGTCTATTTCTCTCCTCATCAACTCTTTTAGCAAAATGCAGTGATCGTGTTTGGCTGCATTTTAATTCCTCTCCTCAACTTGTATGTCCACATGAAATTAATGAGCATTCCAGCCCTGCATAAAATGAAGAGACCAGGGTGGGAACCATTTAGCCAGAGAGACAAAGCCCGTTTATATTTGGGCTTTAAGACACTTTTGTGAGTAGTGAATTATGGATAGTTCTTCTGGGTACTAGTTTACATTTAATTTTCATTCCAAATGTGATTTTAAAATGATTGATCGCAGTGGAATGATTTTCAAAGTTGGAGAGGAAAGGGTGTAAGGGAAAAAACATAGGGTCTGCTAATCCAGCAGTCAAATAACTGACCCGTGAGTAATTAAGAGTTGGCTGAGGTTGTGGAAACAAGACTGCCCCTCATGTGATGGCAGCCTCAAGTCTCCTTTGTAGTTTCTGGACCTGAGGCAGTGAGCCAAGTGTTCTGTCTAAACTGTTTGGGAATTGCTTTTAAGTTCAGCACTCTTGGAAAGGTATTCCGTGACAAGTTGTTGTTTCAGTGCCCTCAAATGGCACAACAGCCTCAATGAACTGGAACCTAAATTAGAACTGAAAAGGGCTGAGAAGTGGTTCTAGACCAATTTTCTGCCTCCATCCATTTCTGTGTCAACATGTTCGCTTCAGTAATGTCTCTCTGGCAGGAGGGGTTATTTGAAAACATTCCTTCTTCTCTACCTCTGTGTCTCCATTGCAGCCAACACACACTTTCTGGGTTTTGCATGAAGGACTCAATATGTAAGTCAGTTGTTTAATGGCCCAGCAATTTCTTCCTGGCCAAGTCCAGTTTCAAGCGTTAACTTGTGAAACAAGCCCTACAATGATAGTGCATGCACTGTAGGATCTCCTGGATGTGTGTACCACCCATGATCTATTGAAGATCATTTACAATGGAAAGACACTCATGTAAGGAGCCACCATTTCCATCTCTGTTAGCATGAGGGAAAGCTGCCCAATCCAACATGGTCCTCATTGAAATGCCACACCCCTCTGTTCAGAAGTAGCCTTTTACAGATAGTGTACAGATATTCTACAAAAAAAGACAAGGCCTCCTTCATTATGAATGGAGGCAGTGATTTTCAAAACTTATATGAAAAAGTCACAAAACATATATGAATACACCAAAGATCTGTAATGTTCTCTATTAAAGAGATCTGTTCAACTTTAACTCAGCCTTCTCAATTTTCTGGACATGGGACACTGAGAATGCTGCTAAAATACTTTTTTCTTCTTTCAAGAGCTCAGGAACCTGTAACAGGTGATTTTCCTGTTTATTGTTCTTCTCCAAGTGTCAGCCACTTACCTTACACAGTCCCTATTTACACCATCCAACCCTTCTGTTTGAGAAGCCAGCTGGTATTTTAGAGGGAGCCTCAAACACATTTATATAACACACATACAAAAAAAAATCAGAGTCGTTATGTATTAGTTACAATGAGATTAAAGTGCTTTTGTTTTTAGAACAGCATATTTTTCCCCCAATGGGAATAGCCACACAGAAGTTCACATTAGAGCCACCAGTTTCCTTGGTGAACATGAAATTAAAGCAAGGAGAGTTGACTGAATGTCATAAATAGCTATCAACATCCAGTTGTCATGACCTGTGTATTTATCTGCTCTGAAGGATAGATAATATCCTAGTAACTGGATATGGTTCGAGCAGAAAAAGATTTCATACAGGGAATTAGGAACTTAGAAAATTATTGGACAGACTGGAAGGACAGAATCTAGGCTGCAGTTCCAGGCATGACTTCCTGAACTGGATAATATTAATGGGCATGGTCTTTTCATTTAGGGGTAATTTCCATATAATTCACTTTCAATGTAAATAATTGAGGAAGTTTTGATAAATATATACTTGCATAACTATACATTAGTTTCAAGATATAAAACTGTTCTTCCACTCCCAAAACTTCCATCATGCCCCTGCCTCCTCCCTCCTGGCCCATGGCAACCACTGATCTGTTTCTGTTTAAGTAGTGTTTTCTATAATGTCATATGAAATTGAATCAGATAGTACATAATCTTTTGTGTCTGACTTTTTCCACTTAGCTTATTACCTTTGAAATTCATTCATGTTGTTGCAGTTATTAATCATTCAAATTGGTATTACTAGGTAGTGTTTCCTTGTATGAATATAGCATAATTTATTTATCCATTCACCAGATGATGGACACCTGAGTTGCTGATAGTTTTTGACCATTATGAATGATGCTGCTGTGAACATTCATGTGGAGTTCTTTATGTGGACACATGTCTTTACTCCTCTTGGGGGGATAGCTTAGTCATATGGTAAGAACTATCTAACTGTTGTTAAGAGCAGCTGCACCATTTTACATATCTATCAGCAGTGTAAGCAAGCTTCAGTTGCTCCACATCTCCAACTCATGGTACTACCAGGCTTGTGGGTAGAGTTTTAGCCTTGGTTCCCTGATACCCACGTCATTATCCCTCCCAGATTTGTTACTGCTTGGCAAGTCCCATGCCTGTTTCCCAATAATTATGTGTGTGTATGTACTTGTGTGTGTGTATTTGGATCTACTAATCAGTGATGCCTAGGATGAAGACAATCTCCAGTGCTGAACTGAACATGTGATGGATACAGAGAGGTCATTGATCACAGTCTTGACTGGATCCTCGCTAAATTTTAAACAACACACAAAAGCAATGTTTTATGGCTCTCTCTCAGGCTTTTTGATCATTCCATGGAAGGATTTAAAAATTGGGAATTCATGACCATTCATTGCTGGGGAGAACGAGCTGCTGGTGACTGGATCCTGGAAGTTTATGACACTCCCTCTCAGCTGAGGAACTTCAAGACTCCAGGTAAGAACTCTCTTTCTATAATTTGATTTATTGTACAGAAAAACAGTGTATATTCTGGCCAATAAATGTGTTTCCCATTCATATATCAACCTTATCCTTTATCATGTAATTCTATGCCTCGAGTTGTCCTCCTGTACTCCAATTCTTGAGATTACCATTAGAAAAGTAATAATTTAGGATAAGAATTCAAGAAAAGACCTTTAAATATAAAGACAAGATAAAACATGACAGCTATTGATTGATATTTCAGAATTATGAGCCATGTCTCTAACCACCTTCCATTACTTTATCAAAAAACAAGCCAGCCTTGTCCACGTGCAATGGGTTAAATCACATAGTTATAAGAGCAGACAGGTTTCCTTCGATATCTTTTTTCTGAGTTTGCTTTAAATTTAATTTTCAGCGCAGACAAGACCTTGAGCTTGGCCTATGCCAGCTAAACTGGTTGCCACCTAAAAAAATGAGTGATAGCACTCTGCCCTGCATGAGACCAAGAGCTAAGTAAAGAGAAAGCTTTCCTGATATGTAAAACACGGTAATGATGTCAACAGAATTCTTTTCAGGTCATCTCAGGCTGTGTTGCCACACATGGCCTGTTTCCCTCTTCCTGCTAATGTATGAACCTTATTTGTAACATAAAATAAGGAAAAGTACAAATGCAGCGTGAGATGGGAGACTGAACAGTTTTTTGCAGCACCCTGTGTTCAGTATCAGTAATCCAAGTCTATGCCCCAACCAGTAATGCTGAAGAAGCTGAAGTTGAATATTTCTATGAAGACCTACAATACCTTCTAGAACTAACACCCAAAAAAGATGTCCTTTTCATTACAGGGACTGGAATGCAAAAGTAGGAAGTCAAGAGATACCTGGAGTAACAGGCAAATTTGGCCTTGCAGTACAAAACGAAGCAGGGCAAAGGCTAACAGAGTTGTGCTAAGAGAACACACTGGTCATAGCAAACACCCTTTTCCAACAACACAAGAGAAGACTCTACACATGGACATCACCAGATGGTCATACCAAAATCAGATTGATTATATTCTTTGCAGCCAAAGATGGAGAAGCTCTATACAGTCAGCAAAAACACCACCAGGAGCTGACTGTGGCTCAGACCAGGAACTCCTTATTGCAAAATTCAAACTTAAATTGAAGAAAGTAGGGAAAACCACTAGGCCATTCAGGTATGACCTAAATCAAATCCCTTATGATTATATGATGGAAGTGACAAATAGATTCAAGGCATTAGATCTGATAAGAGTACCTGAAGAACTATGGATTAAGGTTTGTGACATTGCACAGGAGGCAGTGTTCAAGACCATCCCCAAGAAAAAGAAATGCAAAAAGGCAAAATGGTTGTCTGAGGAGGCCTTACAAATAGCTGAGAAAAGAAAAGAAGCAAAAGGCAAAGGAGAAAAGGAAAGATATACCCATTTGAATGCAGAGTTCCAAAGAATAGCAAGGAGAGATAAGAAAGCCTTACTCAGTGATCAACACAAAGAAATAGAGGAAACCAGTAGACTGGAAAAGACTAGAGATCTCTTCAAGAAAATTAGAGATACCAAGGGAACATTTCATGCAAAGATGGGCACAATAAAGGACAGAAATGGTATGGACCTAACAGAAGCAGAAGATATTAAGAGGTGGTAAGAATACACAGAAGAACTATACAAAAAAGATCTTCATGACCCAGATAATCACAATAGTGTGATCACTCACCTTAAGCCAGACATCCTGTAATGCGAAGTCAAGTGGGCCTTAGGAAGCATCACTACAAACAAAGCTAGTGGAGGTGATGGAATCCCAGTTGAGCTATTTCAAATCCAAAAAGATGATGCTGTGAAAGTGCTGCACTCCATATGCCAGCAAATTTGGAAAACTCAGCAGTGGCCACAGGACTGGAAAAGGTCAGTTTTCATTCCAATCCCAAAGAAAGGCAATGCCAAAGAATGCTCAAATTACTGCACAATTGCACTCATCTCACATGCTAGTAAAGTAATGCTCAAAATTCTCCAAGCCAGGCTTCAGCAATACGTGAACTGTGAACTTCCAGATGTTCAAGCTGGTTTTAGAAAAGGCAGAGGAACCAGAGACCAAATTGCCAACATCTGCTGGATCATGGAAAAAGCAAGCAAGTTCCAGAAAAACATCAAATTCTGTTTTATTGACTGCACCAAAGCCTTTGACTGTGTGGACACAACAAACTGTGGAAAATTCTTAAAGAGATGGGAATACTAGACCACCTGACCTGCCTCCTGCAAAACCTGTAAGCAGGTCAAGAGGCAACAGTTAGAACTGGACATGGAACAACAGACTGGTTCCAAATCAGGAAGGAGTACGTCAAGGCTGTATATTGTCATCCTGCTTATTTAACTTACATGCAGAGTACATCATGAGAAATGCCAGGCTGGATGAAGCACAAACTGGACTCAAGATTGCCGGAAGAAATATCAATAACCTCAGATATGCAGATGATACCACCCTTATGGCAGAAAGCAAAGAACTAAAGAGCTTCTTGATAAAAGTGAAAGAAGAGAGTGAAAAAGATGGCTTAAAACTCAACCTTCAGAAAGCTAAGATCATGGCATCTGGTCCCATCACTTCATGGCAAATAGATGGGAAACAATAGAAACAGTGAGAGACTTTATTTTCTTGGGCTCCAAAATCACTGCAGATGATGACTGCAGCCATGAAATTAAAAGACGCTTCTTGCTCCTTGGAAGAAAAGCTATGACCAACCAAGACAACATACTAAAAAGCAGAGACATTACTTTACCAACAAAGGTCCGTGTAATCAAAGCTATGGTTTTTCCAGTAGTCATGTGTGGATGTGAGAGTTAGACTATAAAGAAAGCTGAACACCAAAGAATTGATGCTTTTGAATTGTGGTATTGGAGAAGACTCTAGAGAGTCCCCTGGACTGCAAAGAGATCCAACCAGTTTATCCTAAAGGAAATCAGTCCTGAATATTCATTGGAAGGACTGATGCTGAAGCTGAAACTCTAATACTTTGGCTACCTGATACTAAGAACTGACTTATTTGAATAGACCCTGATGCTAGGAAAGATTGAAGGCGGGAGGAGAAGGGGACGACAGAGGATGAGATGGTTGGATGGCATCACCAACTCAATGGACATGAGTTTGTGTAACCTCTGGGAATTGGTGATAGACAGGGAAGCCTGGCGTGTGCAGTCCATGGGATCATAGAGTCAGACATGACTGAGTGACTGAACTTTTTGCCTGTGGCGGAGCCCTGAGTAGTACTTGCCTAGTAACAAATGCTCTCTTTGTTTGATAACTACCCCAGTTCCCACCCAGCTGTGGCCACATCTTCCATCATCTAATAAGTTGTTGCCTCTTAATCCTTTGTCTAGTCCATCTGCAGAAGAACAAGGCTTGAGGGCCGTTATAGGACTGGTGTACAATTCTAAGTCCTCTTTTGATCAGAATAGATTAACCCAAACATTCTGTAGTTAACTGTAATGGTATGTATCATTTGGATACTGTGGGTTGTATTGGGCAAAAGAAACAAACAGTAAAGTGAAAAGTGAAGCATACATTTTTTTTAATTGTTTTTAATTTCTTATTTATTTTACTGTGTTGGATCTTAGTGGAGTATGCAGGATCTTTAGGTGCAGCACGTGGAATCAAATCCAGGCCCCCTGCATTGAGAGCACAGAGTCAGCCACTGGACCACCAAGGAAGTCCCCCTGCTGCATACATTTGCCACACTTTTGCCCACCAGTCAGGGGAAGTCACTCATTCTGAGAGGTCCATTTTTAGGGCACACGGTGTAGCCATCTCTTTCCCTTTATTCCATGATGTGGTTCATCTGTGTTGTCACAGTGGTCCCAGACTCAGGGGAATCAAAACCATCATGGTAGCAAGGTCACAATGAATCAGGGTAAAAGTTTTGTGAAAGCATATCAGCCCCGCACACCTCCAGCAGCCACCATATATGTAATAATTGCCAAGGTCTTACTCAGAAACCAGATTTTTGTCAACAAGGCAGGGTTGACAGAAAACATCTGAATAAACTAGATCCTAGTTACTGGAAAGCTTTCACTTGTCCTAATCTCAGTTCCCAGGACCTTCCCCTCTCCTTCCCTCTTCTCTTCAAACCATGCCTCTTGCTCATGCCATGGAGATGCACTGTGCCAAGGCACTCAGGGGCAATAGCAGGCATGGTAGCTGGACTGGGCTGCCCTGACCAAAGGGCAGCTCCCACTAGATCCATCAGCATGTGTCACTCTTACGTCTCAGGAGATCTAAGCGAAATAAACACTGTCTAGATGTGGCAGTTGTGTGCCAAGAAAGGTGCAGCCTACAGACATAAGGGGTGCACTATCTACTGAGGATTTGAGACAGTTATATATAAAAGTAACTCTTTAATATCACCATTCTAATGCATCTCAGTGATAAAATGCTCCTCCCCACAAGCAGACAGCCCCTAGGGGCACACTGATGACAGACCTGGGGTTTGCATTCATGGGTGTGAGGCTACTAATCTCTCTCTCTGCCCTCAAGGAGTTCAGAGTCTATCCAGAGTTTATTGTGATTGTCATGTCGTGTCGTGAAGTCACTCAGTCATGTCCGATTCTTTGCAACCTCAGGGACTGTAGCCTACCAGGCTCCTCCCTCCATGGGATTCTCCAGGCAAGAGTACTGGAGTGGGTTGCCATTTCCTTCTCCAGGGAATCTTCCCAACCCAGGGATTGAACCCAGGTCTCCTACATTCCAGGCAGACGCTTTAACCTCTGAGCCACCAGGGAAGCCCCCTACTGTGATTATCTGTGTTAAAAGGTCTCTGCAGTAGCTCTGATCATCTAGAGTTGTCTATTTCGTATCATTGACTTCTCCTTATACTGTTTAAATGTTTAACAGGAGTCACCTCCAGTCATCTTAAGAGATGCTCCTTTGTGCCAGAAGAGATACCCTAATGCTATATAACCTGGGGTCAGAAGGCTTTAATAGAAACACATAGTCTTCAGGTATCCTTTCTTCAAGTAACCTTTCAGGTCAGGATTAGACACAATTTTGAAAAGGGACTTTCACTTTTTTCTGTTTCTGTCATTGTTACTATGGCATACAGTCCTCCAATTAATGCGGGATTTCTTTAGTAATTCAATTGCAGATGTAGAATCTTCTAGCCCAATTAAATAGTTGAATCATTTCCAAAATATATGTACATATATATATGTATATATATGTATATGTATGTATATTTATATTTATATATATATATATGGCTCCAAACTTGAGTTTATTTATTATTTCTTCCCACTTGTTAATTATTAAAACATAATAAGGTTTTTGGAGGATTTTTTTCTTATTCTTGTTCCATTGCATATTAAATCTATCTTTGATTTTTACCTTGGGCAGACTGCATTTGAGTGTTAGCAAACAGAATGGATTTTCTCTTATTCTGCATGTATACTGCTATTTCTTCACAAGATATTGCCATTTCCACTGCAAAACCTCTAGAGACTTACCATCATTGCTTTTTCTTTAATAAAGTTGGGAAGGGGAAAAAAAAAAAAAAAAAAGAAATTAGCAAATGGAAAAAGTAGTAGGGGAGGAAAAAATTGACAGCCCAAATATGGCAGCATTTGATGTGAATTGTGGCAGAGATCCTAAGGAAATAAAATTACATAATAAGTGAAAAATAAAAAGATAAATTGCCCGGCAAGGGTGTCCCCAGAGGGCTTATGATGTACTTCAGAAATGGCACCAGGGGAAATAATCAGTTATGAGTCAGCACTCTCTAAACACTTACAAGGGTAAATTTTTAGATCCAAGATGATCTTAAGTTAAATGGACCAGGTTTTCGAGTGACTGATGGATGGGGTTTCCCATAATGTCTTTGTATCATGTGCTCCAGTTATGCACTTGAGAGAAGCCATAAGGAAAAGAGGTTCTCTTTTTGCATTGCCACCTAAAGGCAGTCAGATAGGTCATTAATTTCAGGTAGTCATTCATTTCTTGACGGCACTTAATGTCTACGACTTGAAATCCTGAGACTGAATAACACCCTAATTATGATTAGCATAGTTATTAACAAGTGAGTCCAAAGAAAAGCTGGCAGAGGGCAAACCAAATATAAACCAGCCTGCTGGCCCAGTGCACATGTCAGAAAACAATGAATGTGGCCCAGAATACATTTTTAAACTTCATATGCTTATACTCCTAGAAACGACCAGGAAGACAGAATTATATAACAGTTTAAGAATGTAAGATTTGGATACAGAATTTTTTTTAATTGAGGGGTAATTGACATATTAGTTTTAGTTGTACAATTGTACAATTTTATATTTGTATATACTACAAAACAATAACCACAATAAGTCTAGTAAACATCCATCACCTCACATAATTTTTTTCCTGTGATGAGACCCTTTAAGATACACTGTTTAACGACTTTGTTGTATACAGTACACTATTATTAAATATACTCACCAATCTGTACGTTATATCCCCAGGACTTAATAATGTTTTACTGGATGTTTGTACCATCTGATCCCCTTCATCTATTACATCCACTCATACACACCTCCTGCCTCTAGCAACCACCAATCTGTTCTGTGTATCTATGTGTTCAATCTTCTACTTTTTAAAATTTTTTAAGACTCCACATATCAGAGATCATATAGTATCTGTCATTTTCTATCTGACTTCACTTAGCAAGGTCCATTCATGTTTTCCCAAGTGGAAAGATTCCCTTTTATGGCCAAATATTATCTATATACATTTATATGAGTATGTGTCTATGTGTGTGTGTGTGTGTATCCATTCATCCATCATCGGACATGTGGGCTGCCTTCTTTTTTAGGCTATCTAAATAATGCTGCAGTGAACATGTGGGTACATATAACTTTTAAGAGTGTTTTTTTTTTTTTCCAGAAGTGGAATTTCTGGACCACATGGTAGATCTATTTTTAATTTTTTCAGGAAATGCCATAATTTTTCCAGAATGGCTGAAAATTCACATTCCCACCAACAGGGCATAAAGATTCCCTTTTCTCCACTTCCTCACCAATATTTGCTATTTCTTGTCTTTTTGATAATAGCCATTCTAACAGGTGTAAAATAATAGCTCATTGTGGTTTTAATTTGCATTTCTTGGATGATTAGTGATGTTGAGCACCTCTTCATGCTGGCCATCTGTATGTACTCTTTTGAAAAATGTTTATTTAGATCCTCTTCCCATGTTTTAATCAGATTGCTTTTCTGCTGTTGAGTTGTATGAGATCTTTATATGTTTTGGATATTTGCCGCTTATCAGATATATGATTTGCAAATGTTTTCCACAAGTTACATGCTCATTTAATTGATGATTTCCTTTGCTGTGCAGAAGCTCTATAGTTTGATATCGCTCCATGTGTTAATTTTTGTATTTGTTCCCTTTGCTTTTGTTGTCAAATACAAAAACCATTCCCAAGATCAGTGTCAAGGAGTGTGCCACTGGTTTTCTTCTAGAAGTGTTATGGTTTCAGGTCTTACATTCAGATCTTTAAGCCATTACAAGTTAGTTTTTGTGCGTGGTGTTAGCGGTCCAGTTTTTCTAACACCGTTTGTTGACTATATACATGCGCATCTCTGTTTCATTCATTCATCTGTTTTTATGTCAATACCATTACTATTTGATTATTTGTAATATGGTTTGAAATCAGAGAGCATGATAACTCCAGCTGTGTTCTTTCTCAAGATTGCTTTGGCTATTTTGGGTCTTTGGGGTCCATAAAAATTTTAGGATTCTTTGTTCTATTTCTGTGAAAAATGCCTTTGGAATTTTCCTAAGGATTACATTGAATCTGTAGATTGCTTTAGGTAGTAGGGACATTTTTATAATATTCCTATAATTCATGAACATGGAATATCTTTCCATTTATTCATGTCAATTTATTTCATCAATTTCTTACAGTTTCCAATGTACACATATCTCACCTTCTTGGTTATATTTATTCCTAGGTATTGTGTTCTTTTGATGCAATTGTAAATAGGATTGCTTTCTCTGATAATCTATCATTTGTATAAAGAAATGCAACAGATTTTTGTACATTAATTTTGTATCTTGAAACTTCTTTGACTTTGTTGCTTAGTTCTAAGTTTTTTGGTAGCGTCTTTAGGGGTTTCTATATGTAATATGTTATCTACAAATGTTTTACTTCTTCCTTTATAACTTATATGCCTTTTCTTTCTTTTTCTTGCCTACATCCTTGTTCCTGATCTTTACTATGTTGACAAATGTTCCCTCTATAACCACTTTGTTGAAAGTCTTTTTCATAAATGGATGTTGAATTCTGTCAATGCTTTTTTGCGTCCATTGAGCTAATTATGAGTTTTAAGCCTTCATTTTGTTACTGTGGAAAATGAGAGTGATTGATTCTCAGATGTTGAAACAAGCTTTCATCCCTGAAATACCATTTGATTATGATGTATTATCCTTCTAAGGTACTGATGTATTCAGTTTGCTAATATTTTGTTAAGGATTTTTGCATCTGTGTTTACATCTGGTTTTGATATCAGAGTAACATGTATGCTCAATTCAGTCACATCCTATTCTTTGTGACCACATGGACTATAGCCCTTCAGGCTCCTCTGGCCATAGAATTTTTCAGGCAAGAATATTGGAGTGGATTGCCATTTTCTACTCCAGGGAATCTTCCCAACCCAATGATCAAACCCTTGGCAGGCAGATTCTTTACCACTGTGCCCCCTGGAAACCCATCAGAGTAATAATACTGACTTCATAAAATGAGTTTTGAAGTATTCCTTCCTCTCCTATTTTTTGGAAGAATTTGAGAAGGATCGGGCTCCCCAGGTGGTGCTAGTGGTAAGAACTTGCCTGCCAATGCAGGAGACCTAAGAGACACAGGTTCGATCCCTGAGTTGGGAAGATCCATGGGAGGAGAGCATGGCAACCCACAACAGTATTCTTGCCTGGTGAATCCCATGGATAGAGGAGATTGGCAGGCTACAGTCCATAGGGTCACACAGAGTTAGACATGATTAAATCAACTTTGCATGCATGCACAAGAAGGATTGGTAATAATTTTTATTAAACTGTTCGGTAGAATCCACTAGTGAAGTGTCTAATCCTGGACATACCTTTGTTAGGAAGTTCTTGATTACTGATTCAATCTCCTTACAATAATTGGTCTATTCAGATTTCAATTTCTTCATGATTCAGTCTTAGTAGAATATATATTTCTAGGAATTCATTCATTTCTTGTAGGTCTTCCAGTTTGTTAGTATATAATTGCTGATAGTAGTCTTATGAGCCCTTATTTTGTATTAATTAAGATGTCTCCTTTTTAATTTCTGGTTTGAGGCTTTCTCTCTTCTTCTTTGTGAATCTGCCAATTGATAAATTGGTTTATCAATTTTATTCATAGTCTTAGAGGATGTGTGAACCTAAGCCCCACCAACCAGCAGAGCCAGCAACCTAGAGGTGTCCCCTGGGTGCCAGCTGAGGGTACAAGCCCTTTCTTTTGGTACCAACAAGATGGAGAGGCCAAGGGAGAACATACAGATGGCTCCCATGAGCCTCCATCTTTGGAGAGTATTCAGTAGGTCCTCATCTGTATGTTAAATTACATGTCTGCCCCTCAGCCAGTGCTTTAAGATAAGCAAATAAGCCTATTTCCCAGAAAGTCTGGGTGCTATGCAGTCAACCGCCTTTGTTCAATACCCAAGGGTGAGAGCCCACGCTGGTGAACTCTTTGGTGGACCCAAGCCCCACTGGCTTTCAGAGCTACATGGTCTGGGGGCTCAAGTGCAGGTCTTAAAAGTTGTGATACCCAATGTAGGGATCAAACTTTTCACTCCTTGAGGGAGAAGCTGGGGCCACTCAGCTGCCTTTTTTTTTTTTTTTTTTTCTGGAGGAAACTGTCCCATGTGTGGCTGTAGAGTCACTGAGTGTATGAGAAGCAGTGAGTTCAGGACCTTCCTATATTACTCTTAAATCAGAACCCCCAAATGGGTTTTAATATCAGTCTGTCCTCTTACTGCTTTGGGGAACTTTATCAGCCTCTGTGCCTCTGTCTTCTCATCTTTATAGTGAAAATATCTATTTCTCACTTGTGACCACTGAATAGAATAAAATGTACTTAGCATAAAGTAAGTACTTATAAAAAATAAGCATCAATTTGATGGGGATAATAGATGCTAACAGATAAATTACCAGATATCTGAAGTTCATCACTCTCTGGACTGTGACAGAGCCCAACTCCAACCTTACCTAGATTCTCTGTATTATGCCAAGATAAGAAGGAGATCTAAGGTGTGTGGGCATGGGGGGGAAGTATCCTGCCTTCCTGCCAGCATATTTCCATGTTTTTAATGAGTCTGTCTTAATCACTTTTACTTAAGATTCATATTAAAAAGAACTACAGTAAGTCAGGGAAACATGTTTTCTGCAAAACATGTTTTGCATTAAAGATTTTAGTTTTATAAAGCTGAGAAATGAATGACTAAATAAGGATTAGGCAAATGTTCCTTGAGAGCCTGCCATCCAAAGGAGGAAAAGCACTTCCCTCGTGCCCCAAGGTGCCCATGGCAGGGAAATGCTCCGACAGTACCACCCAGTAGAACATGCTGCCAGCAGTGGAAATGTTTCCTATAGCTGTGCTGTCCACCGTAGTGCGACTAGTCATATATGGTTACTGAGCACTTGAAATGTGGTCTGACTGAAGAACTGAGGTTTAAATTGTAGTTACACAGAAACAGCCAAATGGGTCGAGTGACTGTCACTGGACAGCACAGGTCTATCAGTTAATATAGTGATATATTCTTAAGACTGACTGAGCCCTTGAATTGGGTGAAACAAAGTAGTTGTTATAATCTTTTTATTTTTGATAAACAAGTCAGAGAATGTCGATCCTGCTTTTAAATGTAAATAAGACCTTTATACCTAGAAAAAGAAAGCCTTCTGTAAGATTCTAGGATTCTCTTAAATACTCATAATTTGACATTCAGCCCTTGATCCAGCAATCTGAGATGGTTGTTTCTTACCAAAAAAAGAGCTGATTAAATTAGGATGTATGCTGCAATTGTTACTCAGGAAATACATGGTACGTGACTTATTCAATAGTTAATTCTGCAAGCAGTGGAAAATGCATTTCTAGCCCTGTGTGTGATGCAGTGATTCATATGAATCTGTTTCCCGCAGTTCTATTTTTCTACCGCTTTTTCTTCAGTTAGAAGGAATGAAAGAAATTGTAAAGCTCAAGAGAGAATGTTTGCTCATGACATACTTTTATTATTGTTTCCCAAGGTAAATTGAAAGAATGGTCTCTGGTCCTCTACGGCACCTCTGTGCAGCCATACTCACCCACCAACGAGTTCCCTAAAGTGGAACGTGTCCGGTATAGCCGAGTCGAAGACCCGACCGACGACTACGGGACGGAGGATTATGCAGGTGAGCTGGCTTCCAGTGAGAAGGCAGGCTGAGGAAAAAAAACTCACGCGTCATTCCCCCAAGGAGACACACTTCTACTCATATTGTGATCTATTTTAATCCATCTTCCTTTCTATCCCTTAAACATATTTGTATGTGTACATTCATATATTCAAATATCAATGTTTTTTTCTTCAAAACTAAAATCACACTGTATATAGAACATTCATATCCTTTTTTCCCATTAAAGGTATTATTAAGAGCATATTTCCCTGTTGTCAAATATCCTTAGAACACATATTTAAAAGACACCATAATCGTCCATCCTGTGATTGTATTATATTTAATCCATAATCTGAGATATGTAGTTTGCTTTACATTTTACACTATTTTAAATAAGAGCTCAATGAATATCATTATCAGTTTTTGACTATATCATCTTTGACTGTTTCTTTAGAATAGAGTTCTAAGAATTACTGCATCAAAGGGAATCGTCAGTTTTAGGGCTTGGATATGTTGCTTTCCAGACAACATGTACCAGTCTACACCATGACCAGTGCACGAATGTTACTGCCCTCATTCCTGCCAGCCTTGAGTGGAAAGAAAAAAGCAAAAGAACAGATTTAAATTTTTATAGCTCTGACTCCTAGTAAATCTAAATATTTAGTAAAGCAAACCATTTTTTCCTTTGTAGTTCTCTGAATTGTCTTTTACTCACTTTTCAACTCAAAGTGGCAGCATTTTTCTTATTTATAAAAACTCTTTGTATGCTATTGACTCTCACATTGTCTCATATTTGCTGAAAACCATTTCTCTGTTATCACCTGCTTCCAAGATGCAGTTTTTGTTTGGAGGGCAGTTTATAGTTTCATATAACATTTATAATTTCTTTTATACAGAATGTTTATTCTTTAAAAATAAATATCCATATTTTTATAATCTGGTTTTACATTTGGCCATTAACTCATCTAGAACTTACTTTCATTTATAATATACAGTGTAAAGTGAAGTTCTGTCTTTATCCTCCAAACAGACTAATGACTGAGTTGTCATCCCTACTTTTACTGTTTCCTTTATAACAGCACAGTAATTTCTTATACCAGGGTCTCTTCTGGTACCACTTTTTCTGGTTTATCAATCTAATAATACTTAATCCAGTAGCACCCACGCTATATTTTAATATGCTGAATATCTACTTACTCTCATAGCAATTCTTAAGTCCCTCTTTAAAAATCTCATTGAAATTTAGTTTGAATTTACATGCAATCTCATGGGAAGAATTCTTTTTACAATTTACAGTCTTTCCATCCAAAACAGACTTTTTTACTGAAATCCTTTAATTTTATGAAGTGTTTTTCTTGGTAGTATTATTTCTACATATTTTGGGTCTAGTTACTACTGTAATGGAAAATATTCCATATTTTCTAACTACTGTATTCTGGTATCAGAGATATCTATTGGCTAGTGTATGTTTATCTTACATCTGACCATTTCACTTACCTTTATTTGTGTATTTTAGAGTTGATTTTCTGGAGCAGTTAGGTACTACAGCCATATCCTCTGCAAATTATCTTGTCTCTTTCCCAGTGCGTTTCTGAGTCCTGTCTTATTGTATTGTTTACCACTTCCAGCAGCATGCAGTTCTTCTGGGATATAACACTTAACAAAAAAGGCTTTCCCTAATGAAGAACTGTTTTTAAATAGCAGTTGATTGTACCTTTAGACTGGAACCATCTTGTCTTCCTGCAGCTAAGCTCTCTGAGATTCTTTTTCATTAATCACTTTAACAGAGTATTTGAAATATGCATTTGGTTCCTTTTATTCTGAACAGGTAGTATCCCAGTGTCAATAGAGAATTCAGACCAATTGAACTAACCAGAGCTAGATTGTGTTCAACTTTTGCTTTGCGTTTATAATATTACTGTTCATGTTACAACCAGCAAACCATTTATTTTGTCTTCTATATTTAAAAACATAAATGGAGCATAATAATAATATATTACTATGTGTCTTATGGTATGTTTCCCATTCAATTTTTGGTAATCTTAAAATTCTAAACAGTTATATACATTTTGTGGTTTTTCTCACTGCATCTCCAAAATGTCCACATTGGCACTTGTGAGAAAACAAAGACAATTATTTCATTATGACCCAGCAACCTAAAATGCTAAACTGCATCTGGGATAGTTTAGGATTATGAAAGAAACAGCACAGCATGTGACCCTGCCATACAGAGTCCTTTGGCACATATCAAGAATAAATGGTTTGGGGTTTTTGGTTTTTTTTTTAATTGTAGTAATCATCTGGTGAAAATTTAGGGCCACCCAATAACTCCTTTTCTTTGGAGCTGTGATTTTCACTTTCATTAAGAAGTCAGCCTTTGAGAGGGTCAGATGGCATTCTCATAACCAGGTCCCTGTACTGTTTCATTGAATTCCAGGCACGGTGGGACCCACAGCTGGCTGAACTTCAACTCTTAGGCAGCAGAAGCACTCTCTCCTCATGGACTGCAGTAGTCAGCTAAAATGTTGCAAGTTGCAATAGCTGTGGAACTTAATTTCAAGATCAATTTTAAGGCTTTTGGGAAAATAGAGATAAACAGTGTCAAATGACTCTTATGATTAAGCAGAAATATACATCAAGTCTGTAGCATTTTAAAATGACTCATTTCTATTCAGAGCCAAAGGTCATGACTTACCCCTAAGTCGGAGACCTGAACTAAGAAGCAGGACCTCTGTTGACCCCAACTCTCCTAGGGAGATAAACAAAAAAAGCCACTATAACTCTTGGAAAATCATTTTTATCTGTAAAATGAGGGTGTATGGCTACTAGATTTTTCTCCAGGTCATTCCTCCCCTACTTCTACCATTTTATGTTTCAATTTAGTAACTGTAGAACATAGTCCTACAGTGACTAAAGGAAAACAAATTTCAACAAAAGTAAGACCTTTTGATTAAAATAAGTGTGGCTCAAGACAATTCTGGTACCCTTGATTGACTTTTTGTGCATTTCATGTACCATGTAAATCGCTGGTTAAAATCATGAGTTTTCATTGGGAAATAGCTTGAAGATTATGAGACCAAATGTCTCAAACTACAGAAAACAAAAAAAAGGAGTCAAAGAAATAAGTTATCTATAACTAGCCCATGTCATTAGAAAATCTCTTTTCATCAATCACAAAATAGCTCTTTTTAGCATTTTTTTTCCTGCCTGTGCATTCTTTCTAGTTCTTCACCAAAGAATATACAGCAAGAGAGATGAGGAACATTCATCCTTGGTCTGGAATTCTTTAAGCTTGCTTGCATCTTTTAAAACTTATGTATAGTTTTCTTTTGTTGAGTTGCCCATTGGCCTATGGGTAGGATGCAATTTTAAATCTATTATCTGTGCCTGAAGTACCTGCTTTGTAATCCAAGACGAGATGCTGATAAAATTGTGCCAGACCCCATAATGATGTTTCTTTCTGGCTCTAGAATCTCAGAGGTACTCAGTGGCTTTAATGACCTTGTATGAGAGAGGCAGTCTGGTCAGGACATTGAATAACAGCCCTCTTTTCTTTTCTGCTAACAGCATAAAATTCTCATTTTTCTATAAATCCAGCATTTTAATTATTATGCATATTTAATTGCAATCAGTTGTTGTTTTTTTTTTTTTAAGTTGCTGCAGTGGTTTTTTTTCTTTGAATTCTGGGTTGTCATTTCCCACAAAGCAACTATACATGTACTTTGAAGACAAGGTCCTGACTAGGAGTTACATGCTTGATACTTAGGTAATTGAGGTTTCCCCCCCCCATAAAAGCAAGAATTTATCTCGGCTTATAGCCACATTAAACATTATTCCATCTCACTGCATTAGAAACTCTTAAGGAAAACTCTCACTGCATAAGGGGGAGAAAAAGCCTATTTTTATCCCAAATTCAAGTTAACACTTACTTGCTTAAAATCACTTTTTCCAAGTGTTATTCTGATTTCTTTTGGAGGCCCCTGTGACCCCGAGTGCAGTGAGGTGGGCTGTGATGGGCCAGGACCCGACCACTGCAATGACTGTTTGCACTACTACTACAAGCTGAAAAATAACACCAGGTAAGAGAGATGCCCCATCAGGATACCTGAAGCGCGCTCCCTGGTGGTAGTTCCTGGGAGCTCCCACAGTTCACCAGCGGCAGGGTGTTCCATGGTCTCCCACCAGAACCAAAGTCCAGATGCTGCTGCACAGGCCCCTACACCTCGCTGCATCATTTGAATAGTGAAACTGATACTGAATTAAAAAACACCCGATTTTGATCTACAATTTTTTGATCTACAAACTGATACTGAATTACAAAACAACCCAATTTTGATCTAGGCTAGGAAACTGCAGAGGTCTTTTCTCACATTTCAAAGGATGATGGGGAGGGACTAGTTATGCACATGCCTGATCTGCCCTTCTAGACCTTTCCATCCCACTGATGTTTGATGCCCCACAGCTGCACTTTCCCTCCAGGAAATGGATGATTTTCTGAATTCCTCAAAGTGTAAGCTTTCCATGTGGCAAAGCTACTGGTCCCTGTGCATCCTCACTACTCTGCTCTGGACAGTAAGGTGGGCCTGCTTGAACCCATGCTTCTGAGCCCCTGGCTTCTGCCTCGAGCGGATATGTATCCACAGGGAAGGCTGTGGAACACACTGCTCATCAGAAGCCGTGTTCTTCCAGGCTGTTTCCCACATCCCTAACACCTCTCCCTCCTGTTTCAGAAGGAAACTCACTCTAGGAAGCCGACCTGGTATCCACACTCCAGTCACCCAGGAGGGTCCTATTCCTGTCACATCCATGCTGGAATTTCAGTTCCTTAAAGGGAATATAAAGCAAAAATTAAATTTAAAAAGAATTTTTAATTAAAAATAAATTTCTTAAAAGGAAAAGTCCTTGGCTACCCCAGCCCCTCTCATTATCTCCTAGACTGGCAAATGCCTGACATTTAATTAGTACTCAGTAAGTACTTGTTGGAGAAGGCAATGGCACCCCACTCCAGTACTCTTGCCTGGAAAATCCCACGGACGGAGGAGCCTGGTAGGCTGCAGTCCATGGGGTCGCTAAGAGTCGGACATGACTGAGCGACTTCACTTTCACTTTTCACTTTCATGCATTGGAGAAGGCAATGGCAACCCACTCCAGTGTTCTTGCCTGGAGAATCCCAGAGACGGGGGAGCCTGGTGGGCTGCCATCTATGGGGTCGCACAGAGTCAGACACGACTGAAGCGACTTAGCAGCAGCAGCAAGTACTTGTTAAATGAATAAATAAAGCCCAGATCTTCAGTTATGGGCAAACAAAGAAGTTTTTTTTTTTTTTTTTTATCATAAACAGCATTAAATTTTCAAATACATTTTTTTTTCTTGGCTATGCCACACAGCTTGCAGGATCTCAGTACCCCAACCAGGGACTGAACCCAAGGCGCATCAGTGAAAGCCCAGAATCCTAACCACTAAGCCAGTAGGGAACTCCCTAAATATATTAATTTAGACAATAGCATACACATCCCAGAATTCATATAACAATACACAACAATAGAAACTAATCCTTTATATAGGGATTTTTGCATAAAATTATGGTTCACATGTCTTCTCTTCAACCCAACAGACAACCTTCCTGTTGAGACTCAGTTTCTAACCATCATCCCCTTTAAAGAGCTAGACCCGAACTGGAAGATGGTTTGGACCAAGACATTCCTTGCTTGGTGGACTTGGTATTATGTAACTGCAGTGCTATGTCAGCACCCTACATACGAGAAGGCTTTAACCAACAGAATTTGGCCCTTTGGATGTGGTATTACCATCACAGTTTAAAAAGGATTTTGAGAATGAGGACAGCTGTGTGCTCAGCACCTTACTCACTCAGGACTGAATCTCTGGTGACACTGCTCTTCTTTATCATCCCACAACGCAGAATCTGTGTCTCCAGCTGCCCTCCTGGCCACTATCACGCTGACAAGAAGCGATGCAGAAAGTGTGCCCCCAACTGCGACTCCTGCTTTGGAAGCCACGGGGACCAGTGCCTGTCCTGTAAATATGGATACTTCCTGAATGAAGAAACCAACAGCTGTGTCACTCACTGCCCTGATGGATCATATCAGGACACCAGTGAGTTGATTCCCAAATTTGGTTTTTAGAGAGGAAATATAAGGTTTTCACTTGAACGACCTTGGGAGGGATAGTCCTCATGAAATCTAGGCCTTTCTTAATATCAAAAAAGAGCTAGTCAGTTTTTAGGAGAACACTAGAATATTTTGTAAAAATGAATTTTAGAAAATTTTGCAAAAAATATTTTGTGTAAAAATGCCTGTAACTAACTCCTTCAAGGGGTGCTCTGCCTCACCCTCAGGTTCACTGACTTGCTAGGAGGACCCACAAGACTCAGTATATAATTATACTCAAGAACTCATGGTTATAACTTACTATAGTAAAGAGATACAAAGTAGAATCAGCAAAGGGGAAAGGCATGCGGGACAGTCTGGAGGAAACCAGGTGCAAGCTTCCAAGAGTTTTCTTCCAATGGAGTGACACAGGATACATCCCATCCCCATCAAAAATCTGTGATTATGTGTGAATGTCAGCTACCAGGGAACCTCCCTAGAGTTTCAGCACCCAGAGGTGTAACTGGGATCTGGTCATGAAAGCTCCTCTGATGGCTCAGTGGTAAAGAACCCACTTGCCAATGCAGGAGACATGGGTCCAATCCCTGGGTTGTGAAGATCCCCTGGCAATCCACTCTAGTATTCTTAGCTGGGAAATCCCATGGACAGAGTTGCCTGGCGGGCTACAGTCCATGGGGTCTCAAAAGAGTCAGACCTGACTTAATGACTGAACAAAAACATGAAGGCACCCTGTGCCTGTACCATACCAAAATTCCAGACTCTGCAAAGGAAAGCAGGTATTCAATACAAACCATATTGTTTCTACGAACAGTTTAGGCACCATGAGCCACTCTAGTCAGGGTAGTGGGAAACTTCATGAAATCCAACTTTCCAAATGTCAGCCATGGGCCAACCTTACAAGGATAGCAGCCAGGCCTGTTTTTTTCTGCACATTAAGCAAAGGAAACAGACTTTTATATCAGTAAGGTGTAAATAGACACTGGAAATTTATCAGAGAGTTATTTAACCCATCAATAAAGGAACCTAAAGGTGATAAGTGGGTTCAAAGACTATCAGGTATCACAGTCCACCAGGAAAGGCAAATGAACTCCATTTGCTGAGTTAGAGAAAAAACTGAATAAATTTCATACATGGGAATACAATTAGAATTTTGGAGGGTTATTTTTTCAAATGGGCAGAACTCACTTGCAACTTTTATCAAACAAAAATTTATAAATTAACATGTAACTTCACAGAATGTGGGCTCTAATCAAATGTCATTAGTGAACAGATAAGGCACACTCCCTAGAGAATCCAGTAATCCTCAGGCACACCTCTTTTTAGAGAGTGCTCTATTATAGCTCTGGTAAGGACTGCAGGAATTTTTTGCTTTATTTCTGAGCCCTGGATAATTTATCAGAATGAGAGTGTCACACCACAGTATGACAGTGAAATTTGTTTCTATCCAACCTAAGAAAAAAGAAAACCCAACTTTAAAGGAACAAGAGTTGTTTTGTTTTTTTTTTCAAAAGCAGCAAAAATTTTGAAGTGGATACGCTTGCTCCTTAAGCAGTTTTTTATTCAAACACAGGCAGCACTTCTCTATGAGGGAGAAGGGGCTTTTGACTTAGCTTTAGAGCAATGGGGAGGGGTTACGGCTGTAGTTTTTATTTTCCCTCAAGTTTGGAACATGATCTGCAACTTGATGGAAAAAGGAGAAAAAGAATGTGGAGCAGACCTAAGGGCTCAGAAGTAAGTAGTATTCCTTGAAGGAAAAATTCAACATTCTGTCAAGAAGGCTGAATCTTGGAAGAGACACCCAGCCCACGGAGTGGTTGTGAGCCAGCTCTTCTCCCATCATGTGCCCTGCGGGGGCACGTCTGAGCCGCCACCACTGCCAAGAACCCCAGGACTGGGCAGACCCTATATCAAGAGAATGACGACGAGCACACGCTGAGGAACGAGGCAACAGGCACCAGTACTAAAGCAGCCCCTGCACCAAATACGTTAAACCCACACAAGCTACACATGAACTCCCCCACACAGCCCTCCAAGACCACATAGGTCATTCTTTCTTCTAAACTCACAAGGTAAGAGAAGGACAAAGAAGAAGAGAGGAACCACTCCCAGTTAAAAGACCAAGAGAACTCCCCCAGAAGAAAATGAAACGGGCCTCTTCAGCCTAACAGACACCAGGTTTTGAAAGGAGATAATGAAAAAACTGAAGGAGCTAAGAAAGGCTGTTGACAGAAATGCAGAATGCTGTAAAAAGGAACTAGAGACTATACAGAAAAATTACAAAAATTCATTTACAGAGATGAAAGCTGAGCTAATGGAAATGAACAGAAGAATGAATAAGTGATCTGGAAGACTGGATTATTTCCATTATCCTATCAGGACAGCAGACAGAAAAAAAAAAAAAAAAAACTAGAAACAATATAAGAGATATATGGGATAGTATAAAACATGCCAATGTAAACATGATAGGGATTCCAGAAGGGGAAGAAAAAGAAAAGGGGATAGAAAATGCATTTTAAGAAATTATGGCAGAAAACTTCCCAAACGTAAAGGAAACAGGTATCAAGGTACAGGAAGCACAGAGAATTCAAAATACGAAAAAACCCAAACGGATCTACACCAAAACATATTATAATAAAAATGGCAAAATTTAAAGAGAGGATTCTAAAAGCAACAAGAGAAAATCAGAGTTAATGACAAGAAAACCCCCATAAGGCTATCAGCTCATTTCTCTACAGAAATGTTGCAGGCTAGGAGGGAGTGGCAAGATATAGTCAAAGTCCTGAAAGGGAAAAACCTGCAACCTAGGATACTCTACCCAGCAAGATTACCATTTAGAATAGAGAGATAAAGAATTTCTCAGATAAAAATCAAAAGAATACAACAATACTAAACCTATCCTAGGACTTCCCTGGTGGCTTAGACAGTAAAGTGTCTGCCTACAATGTGGGAGACCCAGTTTCAATCCCTGGGTGGGGAAGATCTTCTGGAGAAGGAAATGGCAACCCACTCCAGTATCCTTGCCTGGAAAATCCCATGGATGGAGGAGCCTGGTAGGCTACAGTCCACGGGGTCACAAAGAGTCGGACACGACTGAGCGACTTCACTTTCACTTTCAAACCTATCCTAAAGGAAATATTAAGGTCTTCTCCAAATAGAAAAGAAATAATCTATAGGTAAGAGAAAATCACAGTTGGAAAGTAAAGTGATAGCTTCTCAGTCGTGTCTGACTCTGTGATCCCATGGACTATACAGTCTATGGAATTCTCTAGGTCAGAATACTGGAGTGGGTAGCCTTTCCCTTCTCCAGGAAACCAGAAACCCAGGTCTCCTGCATTGCAGGTGGATTCTTTACCAGCTGAGCCAACAGGGAAGCCCATGAATACTGGAGTGGGTAGCCTTTCCCTTCTCCAGCAGATCTTTCCAACCCAGGAATCAAACCAGGGTATCCTGCATTGCAGGTGGATTCTTTATCAACTGAGCTATCAGGAAAAAAACCAGGGCAGCCATTTTGCACACAAACTGATAAGCCAGTACATAAATTTAAAATTAAATCAAAAAATTTCTATGAAAGTAACGATAATTACAATGAATAGCAAAAGGATGAACATGATCATTTTGCTGAAAGTTTTACCTCATTTTCAGTTAGAAGGATTAGTTAACAAAAGCAACCACTCATTGCACACACAATGAACAATTTTAATATTTTAATAGGGGATTATTTGACTTAGTTTCAATTATGTAGTCATTAAAAGAAATAGAAGCAACAGAGAAGTAACAACATACATTATCACCAAATTGGGCCAACAACCTACATCTAGACTTGAATAGTGCTTTAAAGTCCTGAATGACAGCAATCTGGAGTCCCAGTTGGGAAACGGTCCCAGGAAGTGTATACACTCCACAGGTTAAGACTTGAAATTGCAGTTTTGAGAGCTCCTGCTTATAATCCCAGGCCAAAAACTGATATATTCATCACTTTGTATGCAAAACAGCAGCCCTGGTTTTTTCCTTTAACTTTTACAATACTATTTGTTTCTCCTTGTGAGTCATAAGACTTCTTAGACCCTGGAGAGCAGAGGGGGCTTGCCAGGCCCTCAACGGCTTAAGAAAAGTTCAAGACCCACTAAACTTTCTTATGTAAAGTGCCCCTTAACTTTCCAGCAACAAGTGGTGTACTTATAGGCAGGCACATAGTCCTGGCAGGGTCAGAAGTCAGAGGCCTGCTCTCCTGCTTCTGAAGCCTGAACAAGACTACCTCTATTTTAATTTCCCTAACAATGAAGATATAAAAGAGGACATCAAAGTTATAAAATGTGGAGAAGAGTAAGAACGTATAGATTTTTCACTTCTCCTAGAATGTGTTTAAGCCTATATGACTACCAGTCTAAGGCAAGTAGATATAGGAATGGGTTAACATAATTGAAAAACAGGATAACCACAAATCAAAAACATACAATAGATTCACAGAAACCAAAGAGAAGAGAACATTAAGTATAATACAAAAGAAAATCAAACCACAACAACAACAAAAAAAGATAAAGTGACAAAGAAGAAATTTAAAATCAATGAGAAAGCAAGGTTTAAAATGGTGATAAATACATATCTATCAATAATTACCTTAAATGTCAATGGTCTAAATGCTCTAATCAAAATACACAGAGTGACAACTTGATTAAAAAAATACAAGAGCCTACAATATGCTGCTTATGAGAGACCCATTTTTAGGGCAAAGCACACACAAAGATTGAAAGTGAGGGGATGGAAAAAGATACTTCATGCAGATGCAAATGAAAAGAAAGCATGGGTCATAATACTCTCATTAGACGAAATAAACTTTAAAACAAAGGCCACAAAGAAAAATAAAGAAGGATACTATATACACATCAACAAATTAAAGAATAAAAACCATATGATCATCTCAATAGATGCAGAAACAGCTTCTGACAAAATTCAACATCCATTTATGATAAAAATTCTCCAGAAAGTAAGCATTGAGAGAATATACGTCAACATAATAAAGGCCATATGTGACAGACCTACAGCTAACTCAACAGTGAAAAGCTGAAAGCATTTTCCCTTAGATCAGGAACAAGACAAGTAGGTCCGCTTTTATTCAACGTAGTTTTGGAAGTCCTAACCATGGCAATTGAAAAAGAAAAGGAAGTAAAAGAAGTGGAAAAGAAATAAAACTGTCACTGTTTGCAAATGACATGATACTACACATAGAAAATCCTAAAGATGCTACCAGAAAACCACTGGAACTCATCAATAAATTCAGGGAGTTGCAGGATACAGAATTAGTACACAGAGATTTGTTGCATTTCTATATATTAACAACAAAAATCAGAAAGTAAAATTAAGAAAACAATCCTATTTACCATCATATCAAAAACAATAAAATACCTAGGAGTTCTTGGACTGCAAGGAGATCCAACCAGTCCATTCTGAAGGAGATCAGCCCTGGGATTTCTTCGGAGGGAATGATGCTAAAGCTGAAACTCCAGTACTTTGGCCACCTCATGCGAAGAGTTGACTCATTGGAAAAGACTCTGATGCTGGGAGGGACTGGGGGCAGGAGGAGAAGGGGACGACAGAGGATTAGATAGACGGCTGGATGGCATCACTGACTCGATGGACGTGAGTCTGAGTGAACTCCGGGAGTTGGTGATGGACAGGGAGGCCTGGCCTGCTGCAATTTGTGGGGTCGCAAAGAGTCCGACACGACTGAGCAACTGAACTGAACTGAAACCTAAGGAAAGTACACTATAAACTATAAGACACTGATGAAAGAAATCAAAGATGACAAACAGACTGAAATATACCATGTTCTTGGATTGGAAGAATCAATATTGTCAAAATGACTGTACTACCCAAGGCAAGCTACAGATTCAGTCAAATTACCAATGGCATTTTGCACAGAACTAGAACAAAAAAAACCGTAAGATTTGTTTAGAGATACAGAAGACCCTGAATAGCCAAAGCAATCTTGAGAAAGGAAAATGGAGCTGGAGGAATCAGGCTTCTTGACTTAAGACTATATAACAAATCTATAGTCATCAAAACAGTGTAATACTGACACAAAAACAGAAATATAGATCAATGGAAGAGGATAAAAAGCCCAGAAATAAACCCACATATCTGTGGCCAATTAATCTACAAGAAAGGAGGCAAGACTATACAATGGACAAAAGACTTTTCAATAAATGGTGCTGGGAATACTGGACAGCTATATGTAAAAAATAAAAACAAACCAAAAAAATGAAATCAGAACATTCTTTAACACGATGCACAAAAATAAACTCAAAATGGATTAAAGACCTTAATGTAAGACTGAGTACTATTAAAACTCCTAGAGGAAAACATAGAACATTCCTGGCTTAAATCACAGCAATATCTTTTCTGATCCATCTCCCAGATGAAAGTAAAAACCAACAAATGTTACCTAATTAAACTCAAAAGCGCTTGCACAGTGAAGGAAACCTAAACAAAATGAAAAGACAGCTCACAGAATGGTAAAAAAAAAAAAAAAAAATGCAACCAGAAAGGGATTAGTCTCCAAAATTTACAAATGGGCAGGAGACCTAAATAGACACTTCTCCAAAGAAGATATACAGATGGCCAAGGAGCACATAAAAAGGTGTTTAACATCACTACTGGAGAAATACAAATCAAGACTACAAAGACATATCACCTCACACCAGTCAGAATGGCCATGATCAAAAAATCTATAGACAATAAATGCTACAGAGGGTGTGGAAAAAAGGGAACTCTCCTACATTGTTGGTGGGAATGTAAATTGGTAGAGCCTCTATGGAGAACAGAATGGCGGTTCCTTAAAAAACTAAAAATACAGCTACCATATGATCCAGCAATCCTACTCTTGTGCATATATTCATAGAAAAACATGGTTTGAGAGAGTACATGCCACCCCAATGTTCACTACAATACTGTTTACAATAATCAAGATATGGAAGAAACCTAAATGTCAATCAAAAGATGAATGGATAAAGAAGATGTGCTACATATAAACAATGGAATATCCCTCAGTCATTTAAAGGAATGAGAATACGATTTGCACCAACATGGATAGACCTGGGGATTATCATACTAAGTGAAGCAAGACAAAGACAAATATCATATGATATCATTTATATGCAGAATCTAGAAGAAATGATACAAATGAACTTATTTACAAAACATAAACAGACTCACAGACTTAAAGAATGAATGTATGGTTACCAGAGGGAAGGGTGAAGGGCAGAGATAGATTGGGAGTTTGGGATTGACTGTACATACTACCATTTTAAAATAGATAACCAACAAGCACAGGGAATTCTGCTCAATATTCTGTAATAACCTAAGTGGGAAAAGAACTTGAAAAAGAATAGATACATGTATATGTATAACTGAATCACTTTGTTGTATACCTGAAACTAACACATTATGAACCAACTTCAATATTGTGTTCCAATATAAGATAATTTTTTTAAAAAGCTTCCTTACTGTTTAAAAAAAAATCTCAAATAAACACACTTTTATCTCCCACTTAATAAAATTAGAAAAAGAAAAATAGGAACTTCCCTGGAGGCACTGTGGATGGGAGTCCCCCTGCCAATGCAGAGGACACAGGTTCGATTCCTGGGCCAGATGGATTCCACAGGCCGTGGAGCAACTAGGCCCATGCACCACAACTCCTGAGCCTGTGTACTGCAACTACTGCTGAATCCCATGTGCCTAAGTCTATGTTCTGCAACAAGAGAAGCTCCACAATGAGAAACCCGCACACCACACTAAAGAGGAGCATCCACTTACTGCAACTAGAGAAAGCCCACACAAAGCAACAAAGACCCAGCACAGCCAAAAATAATATTTTTTTTAAAAAAAGAAAAAGAACAAACAAAATCTAAAGTCAGCAAAGGAAGGAATAAAGATCAGAGAAGAAATAAAAGATTTTTTTAAAAAAATAGAAAAAAGTCAATAAAACCAAGAGCTAGTTATTTGAAAGTATAAACAGGATTGACAAACCTCAGACCAGGCTCATCAAAAAGAAAAGAGAGATAATCCAAATAAAATAAATGAAAAAGGAAACATAACAACTGATAGAGAAATTCAAAAAACCATAAGGGAATGCTATAAACACTTATATGCCAACAAATTTGACAATCCAGAAGAAGTGGACAAATTTCTGGAAACAAACATCCTACTAAAATTGAATTAAAAAGAAAGATAATTTGAAAAGACCAATCACTAGAACTGAAATAGAATCTAATTTAAAAACTCTCAACAATGTATGGCTACCAATGGAAGGATGAGGGGAGTGGGATGAATTAGGAGATTGGGATTAACATATATATGCTGCTATGTATAAAATAGATAACTAATGAGTACTTACTGCATACCACGGGGAACTCTACTCAATGCTCTAAATGGTGACCTAAATGGGAAGGAAATTCAAAAAGAGGGGATATATGCATACATATAGCTGATTCACTTTGCTGTACAGCAGAAACTAACACTACATTGTAAAGCAACTATACTCTAATAAAAATTAATTTTAAAAAATTGAGTAACCACTGGAGTAAAAAAAAAAAAATACCTCTCTACAAACAAAAGTCTAGAACCAGATGACTTTACAGGTGAATTCTACTAAACATACAAAGAGGAACTTATACTGATCCTTCTCAAGCTCTTCCAGAAAACTGAAGAGGAGGGAACACTCTCAAAGCCATTCTTTGAAGCTATCACCTTGATACCAAAACCAGACAAAGATACCACCAGAAAAGAAATTTACAAACCAGTATCTTTGATGAATATAGATGCAAAAATTCTCAACAAAATATTAGCAACTGAATCTAACAACACATAAAAAAGATCATACACCACGACCAGTGGGATTCTTCTGAAGTTCACAAGGATGGTTCCACATATGCAAATCAATCAGTGTGATACACCAAATAAGCAAAAGACAAAAAACACATGATCATCTGAATAGATGCAGAAAAAGCATCTCACAAAATTCAACATCCATTCATGATAAAAACCCTTACCAAAGTAGGTACAGAGAGAACATATCTCAACACAATAAAAGCTACTTAATGACAAACCCACAGCCAATATAATACTAAAAAGCTGAAAGCCTTCCTGCTAAATTCAGAAACAAGACAAGGATGCCTACTCTTACCTTTTCTAGTCAACATACTAGGAAGTCCTAGTCACACCAATCACACAAGAAATAAAAGGCATTCAAGTTGGAAAGGAAGAAGTAAAATTGTCCTTATATGCAGATGATGATACTATATGTATATAAAACCCCGAAGACTTCACACAAAAACTACTTGAACTGATGAATGAATTCAGCAAGGTAGCAGGATATAAGATTAACATACAGAAATCAGTTCCACTTCTTTATACCAACAATGAAATAAGAAAGGGAATGTAAAAAAAAGAACTTTTTAAAATTGCACCCCCAAAATAAAAGACTTAGGATTAAACCTGACCAAGGAGGTGAAAGACTTATTTGCTGAGAACTATAAAACGTTAATAAAGGAAACCAAAGATGATTCAAAGAAATGAAAGATACCTCATGCTCTTGGGTTGGAATAATTAATATTGTTAAAATGGGCATACTTACCAAAGCAATCTATATAGGTTTAATGTGATCCCTAAATTACCAAAGGTCCAATACTTTGACCACCTGATGTGAACAGCTGACTCATTGGAAAAGACCCTGATGCTGGGAAAGATTGAGGGCAAAAGGAGAAGGGGGCGACAAAGGATGAGATGGTTGGATGGCATCATTGACTCAATGGACATGAATTTGAGTAAACTCTGGGAGATAGTGAAGAACAGGAAAGCCTGGTGTGCTGCAGTCCATGGGGTCACACAGAGTCAGACATGACTGAGCTACTGAACAACAAATCAAGTTACCATAACATTAGGTCTCCTGCACTGCAGATAGATTCTTTACCAACTGAGCTACCAGGGAAGCCCAGAACTAGAACAGATAATCCTAAAATTCATATGGAACCATAAAAGACCCAGAATTGCCAAAACAATCCTGAAGAAAAACAAATCAAGAAGTATAACCCTCCAGACTTCAGACAATACTACAAAGCTACAGTAATCAAAACATTATGATATTGCCACCAAAACAGACATATGGATCAACAGAACAGAATAGAGATCCCAGAAATAAACCCACACACCTATCATCAGTTAATCTTCAGAGGAAACACATATATTCAGTGGAATGAAACAATCTCTTCAGCAAGTGGTGTTGGGAAAATTGGACAGTCACATGTAAACCAATGAAATTAGAATACTCCATTACATCATACACAAAAATAAACTCAAAACGGCTTGAAGACTCAAACATAAGGTGTAATACCATAAAGCTCCTAGAAGAGAGCCCAGGCAAAACATTCTCTGACATAAATCATACCACTGTTTCCTTAGGCTCCCAAGACAATAGAAATAAAAACAAAAATAAACAAGACCTAATCAAATTTACAAGCTTTTGCACAGCAAAGGAAACCATAAACAAAATGAAAAAACAACATACAGAATGGGAGAAAATACCTACAAATGATCTGACCAACAAGGGATTAATTTCCAAAATATACAAACAGTTTGTACAACTCAACAACAACAACAAAAAATCCAACTGAAAAATAGGCAAAAGACCTAAATACACATTTCTCCAAAGAAGAAATACAGATAGCCAACAGACATATGAAAAGATGTTCAACACGGCTAGTTATAAGAGAAATGCAAGTCAAAACTACAGTGAGGTACACCTCACAATGGTCAGAATAACCATCATTAAAAACTTTGCAAAAGAAATGCTGGAGAGGATGTGGAGAAAAGAGAACCCTCCTACACTGTTGGTAGGAATGTGAGTTGATGAGCCACTGTGGAAAACATTATAGAGGTTCCTTATAAAACTAAAAATACAACTATCATATGATCCAGCAATCCCACTCCTGGGCATATATCCGGACAAAAGTGTAATTCAAAAAGATACATATACCCCTATGTTAATAGCACTATTCACAACAGCAAAGACATGGAAACAACCTAAATGTCCATTGACAGATGAATGGATAAAGAAGATATGGTGTGTATACACACACACACACACACACACACGCGCACACACACAATGGAACAGTTCTCAGCCATAGAAACAAATGAAATAATGCCATTTGTAGCAACATGAATGCAACTAAAGATTATCATACTAAGTGAAGTAAGTCAGAAAGAGAAAGATAAATACCATATTATAACACTTACATGTGGAATCTAAAATAAGACGCAAATGAACTTATTTACGAAACAAACAGAATCATGGACAAAGAGAACAGACTGGTGGTTGCCAAGGAGGAAGGGGCTGGAGAAGAGATAGACTGAGAGTTTGAGGTTAGTAGATGTAAGCTTTTATGCACAGAATGGATAAACAACAAGGTCGTACTGAATAGCACACAGAACTATATTGAATATCTTAAGATAAACCACAGTGGAAAAAGAAACTTTAAAAAGAATGTGTATAAAATGTATAATTGAATCACTATGTGTGCAGCAGTAATAAACACTGTAAATCAACTATACTTAAAAAAAGTTTTAAAGTAGTATTCCTTGAGGAAAAAAATCAAAATTTTATCAAGAAGACTGAGCCTTGGAAAAGAAATCTAGGTGGTACTGGATAGGAAAATGATAATTGAGACAATCAGTTCTTTTGCCAGAGCCTGGAAGGTTGATAATTAAAGAAGGCTATTTAAACAATTACTTCACTGATAAACCTGAAGAAGGGAAAGGCTACCCATTCCAGTATCTGGCCTAGAGAATTCCATAGACTGCATAGTCCATGGGGTTGCAGAGAGTCACAGATGATTGAGCAATTTTCAGTTCACTCACTGATACAAGTGGTCTGTGCATCTCTCTCCTTCTAGGCAATTGCCTTTTGTTTTAATTTCCTCCTTTAATAAGTCCATTTACATATAGCATAGTGATATGTATGTGACTAGCAATAATTACTGCCAACATATCTACAGTTCCCTTGAATAAGGTCATTAACTCCTCAAGAGCAGCTCAGCGGTAGTCATCATTGTAATATTTAGTTAACAAATGAACAGAGATTGTGAACTTGTCCACTAGCAATGCTAAGAGCAGAATGCCACGCTAGGTCCTCTGGCTTCAGGTCCTATGTCATGTCCAGCATTCTCGATGACCCTAAGATGGGGAGCTCATAGACGGTGAAGAACTTTGTATTTCATGCTGAGGAGCTCAGAATTCTGAAAGGAGTTAGACCTCTAGGAGGTCCTTAGAGGGATCCGGTGAAGCAGTGCTTCTCTGGATCCCTGAAGAACACCAGTGTTTAAAGAGCAGACAGAGAAGCCTATGGACAAAGCCTCATTCAGTTCTATATATACCTGAAGTTAGGATCTACCGGCATCTCAGAGAAGGGATCAAAGTCTCCAGGAAAATGTCACCTGAGGTAAAAGGCCTTACTTAATATAACATCACCATTCTCCACTACAGGACAGTAACGTACTTGCCATCCCCCCACCCCTCTGCCTCAATGCTCGGTATTAAACAAGAAAGCCAGTATTCACAGTGTATTTGTTCATTCAAATGTTTTTGTTCTCCAGAAATGTAAGTGTTGTCTGAAATATAGTAACATTTATATTGATTCCACAGTTCTATAAACTTTAATAAAACAAAGCAAGAAATAATCAGCCCTTACCTTGCAATCTTAAAAGCAGGTTGCCCTTTTCAGTGTAGTTCATCGGAGTAGTCATTAAAGCTGTGAGCATGAGGTCTACCATTCCATTCTTCCGCTGCTAGTGTTGCCTCTCTGTACTTACTACTGATGTGCCCCAGCTTTATAGGTGAGATTTGCACAATTGGAAGTTAGGAAACTCTGCTTGGGAAAGAGAATAGGAAGAAGACAAAACCAATAAACTATTTAAGAATTAAGTGGGCTGTTGCTTTCTTGTCTACAAATTGGTAGATATTACTAAGGTATTTCGCAATGCTCTATATTCCTACCTGTATTTGATTTGATGAGAAGTGAGAGCAAATGTTGAGTCTGGGGCTTTTCCTACAATTTCCTACTCAAGGCCATGTATACTATAGCATACATTAGCAAACATTAGAACATATGCTTTTATGAAATCCAGCTGACCAGCTGCTTTATAACCTTGTTCCTTTTTTTTTTTTTTTAACAGAGAAAAGTCTTTGCCGGAAATGCAATGAAAACTGCAAGACATGTACTGAATCTGACAACTGTACAGAATGCAGGGAGGGGTTAAGGTAAGAGAGTGAAAGATTTCACCAAGTAACATAGCCCAAGGACTTCTCAATAAATTTGAAAAAAAGTAAATAGGTAGCTCTCTTATAAGTCACCCTTGGTTTGACTCCCATTCAGACACTTGATTGCTATTTGCATTATCTCTATCATTTTATGTGAAAAATTGGATGCTACCTTGGCTTCAGAAGGTTTATAAGCCAAATAAAATTCTCTTTAGAAAAGATGGCTCAACTATAAGTAAATAAATGGCCATTTGAGAGGCTTTCTTTGGGCTTTTTGACCAACAGTGTATCAGTCAAGGATTACTGCGTAGGTAACATCAATGAATTATATTTAATCCCCCTGATTCATTCCTCTGATGGTCGAAACTATTCCCTTATCTTTATTATTTCTCTCCATATAGCCAATCATTGTCTTATCTTAAGCACCTCAGGCTGGTTCCATTATGCTGTGGTATGCACATAGATTTAATACCAGGGGATGTCATCCTTGAATGGATGAGACTTGCTCATTGCTAAAGCCAGACAGTTGATAGATTCTTTGAGAGAATCAAAGTGAAGTAGATATTCTTGATATGCTTAAAGGTCAGATCATCCCATGCTGAGTGAGGGGCTGGACTCTGGCTTTATTACATAAAACTAGAATTCTGCTCCATTCCATCCCTTTTAAGAGTTCCCTGATGGCTCAGAGGGTAAAGCATCTGCCTGCAATGCAGGAGACCTGGGTTCGATCCCTGGGCTGGGAAGATCCCCTGGAGAAGGAAATGGCAACCCACTTCAGTATTCTTGCTTGAGAATCCCATGGATGGAGAAGCCTGGTAGGCTACAGTCCACCAGGTCGCAAAGAGTCGGACACAACTGAGCGACTTCACTTAGTACCTCTATTTCCACTTTTGATCAAAGGCACAATAATCAGGGTTCAGGCAGTCTAGGCAGGCAATCCTTTACATTAATTAATAGGGGAACATCATTTTTATTTTGATTGATTATTTGTGGCTTTCTCTCTTGCCCCATAAATGCATTCAGTGTCCATTTGTTTTGTACCTTTCATCTCAAGACTTCAGTTTTGATAAATATCAGTCCAGTCAGCATCCTACTACTTTTTGGAGAAGGAGCAGACTGTTATAATTTTTTAAAAAGGAAGATAAATGTGGGCTTAAATCTTTCTCTGCCATTTATCAGCTGTGTGATCTTGGTCAAGTCCGTTCACTCCTCTGAGCTTCAGTTTTCTCATCTATAAAAGGGTGGTACTAACCTCAAAATTGGTGGATTATGATAAGGATTAATTGTGATAACATCTATAAAGCACTTATTCCAATATCTGACACTGAATTGGCCCATGAAAAATAAACGATCAAGATTATTTTCTGTATTTCTTAGGGAACATTTTATAGAGTAAAAAATGTTCTCTAATAGAAATAAGAGCCATATATATAATTTTAAATACCTGAGTAGCCACATTAAAAGGAGTAAAAAGATACAGGTGAAATATATTTTAATGAAATCTTTAACCAAATATATCCAAAATATTATTTCAACATGTAATCAATATAAGACAATATGAAAGATAATCAATGAGATATTCTATATTTTGTTTGTAGTGCCCAGTCTTCGAAATCTGGTGTGTATTTCACCCTTAAAGCATATCTCAATTAAGATAGTAATTTTGGGGGAAATACTTGATCGGTATATAGGTTTTATAAAAATTTAGTTGAAGTAGATTTTAGATAACCAAGTTGTTCCGCACTTATTTAAAAGTTTTCTGATAACTGAATCAAGTGCCAATTTGTAAGATTGAGAGGGAAATGAACGAAAATAAAATGTTAAATTCTGTGCCTTGGCCACGCTAGCCACATTTCAAGTGCTCTCGAGCCCGCAGGTGCTAGAGCATACGGGACGGCACACGTCTAACTCAGCTGGCTCACCCCAGCATGAACCCAGGACCGGGTCGGCTTACCGCGCCACCCCTGGAGTCCGGACGCGGCAGAGTGCACCAGGGCTCCCGGTGGTGCTCTGCTGCACACCCCACTTAGTGCATTCCCTCCTCACACACGGCACCCTCTGTCTCCAGCTGCGCAAGTGCCAGCCTCAGAAGCAGTTTCCTTTGTTAGAAAAACAAGGCAGCTTTAAAAAAAACAACAACTTTGATAAGTTTATCAGAGGTCCCATTTCCTCCCACAAACAGATTCATGTGATGCACTGTCCCTTTTTCCAGCTCTACCAAAAGGAAAGGGATTTTCTTTTATTGGCTTTTTAAATGACACCTCTCTGGCCAGAAGAGAAGATCTATGAATGAAATATACTTTCTGTCTTCTTGAGGCTCCCTGTGTTTTTCTTAGGGGCTTCTAGGGTTGACCATTTTGCCTCAAAAGACCTGTAAATTTTTAAATAGTGGCTAAGCAAACAGAAAAATATCTATGCATAAAATACTAGAAGGATATGAATTAAAATGTGAACAGGACTGTCTGGGATTCTTTTTCATCTACTTTGGTTTTGTTCTTTCCAAATTACTTTAAAGAGAAAAATAAATATATAAAAATACTTATATACATATAAAAAATAAAGGGAAAACTAAATGTTAGTTTTTAATAGTATGATCCATATACAAAGCACAGTCAAGTAACATGTGAATTGCAGCAATGTAGAGAAATGTATTTTCTATAAGAACACAGAAAGCATTTGACCCTGTTGCTTAGACACCCATTTTCTAGAACTGTCTACTGGGTGACATGGGATTATGGTAACAGTCTCACTACTGAGTTATTCCATGAGTAGTGTTTGTATATTAAATGCTGTAAATTTTAGACATTTGTTTTTAAGCATCAATCTGTAGGCTATGAAAAACCTTACAGGTGTTAAAAAATTAGAAGAAAAAAATACACATTCCTCATTCGACATTCTAGCAACATATTAGGTAATGCCTAAGAGTGCTATTTAGATAAAACATAGCACAGATAACACCTAAAAATACTAAATGATAGTGTAACTAAGAAAAGTTGAGATGTTTGGTGAAGCAGCAATATAAGTAAATAATTTTGCCAAATATTTCATTAGAGTTTAAAATTAATAAATAAAGCAATAGAAGCAAATGTATGTTAGGATTCTCTTGCTTTGGTCCAAGAGAAGAACTAAAATCAGAAACACTTAAAATTTTAAAAAGGCTATTCCTGGGATTTTGAGCTGAAGGTTGGGCAGGATAGTTGTACCCTTCTCTTCAGGTGTAATCATTTTACCACGTATTCCTACAACATATACAGTAACAGAACAACATTTAACATTTACAGTAACAACAGTTACTCCACCACATTTATTGTGGAGTAGGTCTAGGAGATCTGGGATTGGTAGGCATATTGTTAGGGAAGGTGATTGTTTTGGTCCATAAAATACTTTTAAAAACCTCCAGGTTATAAAATGTTGAGTAAAGAAAAAATGTGTCAGCCAGCCTAATAATTTAAGAGGAATGTCCTCCAAACTTGTAGCACATGTATAGGCTACAGACTTATTACAGGCACAGAGAAGCATTCTAGGCATCGGGAGGAGAAAAACAGAGGGTACAGGGGCTATTTCTCCTGCTCTGAAGTTCTCCCAAATCCACTGACCTCTGGGGGAAACTGTATGCGTTACATATGGCCTTGGGGAGTCATGACCTCTTTGCCTGACCACAGCCGTCTGTGTTTCCAGCCTGCAGGGGTCCCGGTGTGCCATCACCTGTGAGGACGGATGGTACTTCAACGGCCAAGACTGCCAGCCCTGCCACCGCTCCTGCGCCACCTGTGCTGGTACCTCCTCCCCCACTCCTTATTTATTCCTCTAGCTCTGGTTTGGCTTTCATTTGTCTTTATCCATCAGTCATGCACACCCCCTTGGTAATTTTTTTTAATTAGACTTACTTTTCTAGCTTTACTGAGGCATAACTGACAAAAATTATATACTTCAACATGTACGTGTGATGTTTTGATATATATAATACAAGGTAATTAACATATTCATCACCTCACATAGTTTGTGTGTGATGAGAACACTTAAGATCAACTCTCTTAGTTGAGTTTTGAGTATACAATACAGTATAGTATTGTATAGTACTGTACAATAGTATATAGTATATACTATTGAATATACTATTGTATATACTGTATACAATACTATATACTATACAATACTATTGTATAGTATTGTATAGTTACCATGGCGTACGTTAGATTTCCAGAACTTATTCATCCTGCATAACTGAAACTGCACCCATGGATCCAGGTCTCATTTCCCCACCCCAGGTCCTTGACAGCTCCTCTTCTACTTCTGCTTTCATAAGTTTGACTTCTTTTTTAGATTCCACATTTATGTGAGATCATGAGGTATTTGTCTTTTCTTATCTGGGTTCGATTTTAAATGTAACAGTAGTACTCAAACTTCTGTGTTGAAGATACGTTCCAAGGAGGCCAAGGGTAGATGCAAGATGTGTGCAGGCAA
This sequence comes from Bison bison bison, assembly GCF_000754665.1. Lineage (NCBI taxonomy): Eukaryota > Metazoa > Chordata > Mammalia > Artiodactyla > Bovidae > Bison > Bison bison. Next base: position 3,485,072 of record NW_011494784.1, read on the forward strand.
CCTCTTGATAATTTTAGTGTAAATGCTGGAGAAGTATGGCGCTCTCCTGACAATCATCATGCGGTCTCAAAAGTCAGTAATCAGCAGCCTAACCTCACTGAAAACTTAAAACGTCCCAGTGATACCTCCTTTGCTTTCAAAAGAGGTTTGATGTTTTTTGGCAAATGGGTTCAATCTAAAACTGAAGCCTTTTCCCCCAGAGAACATAAGGAAAAGTACAAATGTTACAGTTCTCAAAATTGCCGCCTATTAATGCCATTTTCACCAATTATGCAAAAAGCAGCCCGCTGTGCAACCTTTTCTGAGGCTTTGTTTCTGTTTCCTGCATTTGTCTTGCTTTTAAGGAGCGGGCGCTGATGGGTGTATTAACTGCACAGGAGGCTACTTCATGGAGGAGCGGAGATGCGTGCAGAGCTGTAGTATCAGCTACTACTTTGACCACTCTTCAGAAAATGGATACAAATCCTGCAAAAAGTAAGTGGATTCCCCTCCCCCCATTTAAGCTCCAGTGTTTGGCAACTGGGTTCCTTATTTGACTGCCTTCATTAACAATATGAAACATACAATTATTAATGAAAAATAAGGTGCAAACATTTACCTATGGACACCAACACTCTGCAGCTTTAAACCCAACTGATTTTTGTGTGTGTGCCTCAGGAGCACTTTAAAACCTCTAAAGTTGTATTTCTGTTTCAAGTGCATGCTCTCTCCTCTTTAAAATCGGTCTACCTGCTAGGTTTTCTTTAATGTTGTCAATTAAAGCAGTTCATTTAAGAAAATATTTTTGTGGCATCTTCAAAGGGAGAATTAAATTTAAGATGTTAAGAGATTGACAGTAAACACATCTTTTCCTTCGCCTGATGTGTGAAAGGATGATACATCGTACATTCTCCCCATAGATGTGACGCCAGCTGTTTGACATGCAATGGTCCAGGGATCAAGAACTGTACAAGCTGTCCCAGTGGGTATCTCTTAGACTTAGGAATGTGTCAGATGGGGGCCATCTGCAAGGACGGTGAGTACAACTACTTATTTTGATCTTCTGAGAACCATGTGATCCTTCCATGTTAAGGTCTAATATATATTTCCACTTGAAAATATTAACTATCAAGCATGTCTCAGATAGGACATGCTGATGTCTTGTTGGTGTTCCTTGAACTTATACCCTGAATGGGTTTAGTTTTCTGGTTGTTTTAACTGCAAAAAGAACTACAGCATCCATTTACGAAGATGGCACTAGTTAATTTTTCTTAATTAGTAGACCTTATTCTTGAAAACTTCTTAGAGCTTTGGGTTCAGAGCAAAATTCAGCAGAAAGTAAAGAGAATTCCCATATATCCTCTGACCACGCTGACCATACATACACACACACATACACACATACTCACCATCAGTATCCCTCACCAGAGTGATATGTTTGTTACAGTTGATGAGCCAACACTGACAAATCATTGTCACCAAAATCTACAGTTTACATTAGAGTCCACTTTTGGTGTTCTGTGAGTTTGGACAAATGTACAAAGACAAGTATCCACCACTGTAATATCATTCAGATCACCCTTCACTACCCTGAAAATCCTCTGTGCTCTGCCTATCCCTTCCTTCTTCCCTCCCTCTGGAAACCACTAATTTTTTTTTCACTGTCATCACAGATTTGATTTTTCCAGAGTGACATATAGTTGGAATTATACAAACACTAACTAGAAAAGGCTACATATTGTATTGTTTTCCAATCTTCCCTCATATGTACTTTTTGCTAGATTTTTAAAATACCACATAGAGTTTTGTACCTTGCTTTCTGCTCTAAGCAATAGATAAATGCTACTCTGTGTTTTTACAAAATCTTCAGAAACTTCACTTCTAATAACAGCTTAGCAGTCTATCTTGTGAATATGCCACAGTTTACTGCCACTCTCCTCTCATTTGGATTGTTTGTAATTGTGATATGTAAATAACAATCAAATGGCATCTGAATCTTTTATTAAGCTGTGATAGATAGGCATCTATCTAATGATAAAACAATTACAGATTGGTTCTAATGCTAATATTGGTCCATTTTTCTTTTCATTGCACCAGTAGTTCTCAACCAAAAGGCCAGGACCCCACACCTTCCCCCAATATTCATTTAAATTGCTCTTGGGGTAAGGCACCGATAGCTTTAGAAGCTTCTGAAGTGTTTTTAATGTGCAGCCATTCCCTCTGATAATTTGGCAAATGCCAAGTTCTCTCATTTTCTAGCTTCCGCCATTTCCCTATCCATAAAATGAATGAATTTAAATTATTCCAACCCCAGTCTCTTGTGAGCTTTGACTCTAGATATAATTCATGCAGAGAGGACTCTTAAATTTGTGCCTAGACTTTATGCACATGTGCACCTCAACAATGTAGAAATAAAATGTTTGAACCATCATTGTTCTAAACATCTTGGATTGTTAGGGAAATAGGAAAATAAAAAATGATGCATTTGGAACAGTTTTCCCTGATAAAAGTCATTTCCCTGGGTTTAATCTTTGTGTTCCTTTGAATGGTTCTTCTTCTGGAAATTTCACAAGAGGCAGAAGAGTGCTATGGCCGGGAGAATGCAGATTCAGAAGTCAGACGCATCATTCTTATCTAGACTCCAGACCTTGGACAGGTTAGGAGTTTTTTGGGCCTCACTGCCCTCATCTATGAAAATAAAAAGGATAATGCTGTTGCCGTCATATGGTTATCTGATAACTTTCCATTAGGAATCTCAAACAACAAAGATATCTGAGCACGTGATGGCACCAATAGGGAAATCATTTATGCTCTCATATCCACAGAGCATCTAAGTGACTTTGTGTCTTCATAGCTCTTCTAATGTATGGATTGACCTGGCAGGGACAGGCAGACCTGCTCAGGCTCTGCATTCAGACTTTCCATGGCCAGGGCTAATTCTTACCACACAACACTCAGGTAAGAAGACTGGGAGTGACAGCACCCCAGATACCATGTAAGTATTACTCTCTAGTTATCAGCCAGTGATCCTTACCCTCATGTTAAAAGCTGATCCCCCTCTATCTGAATATGATCAGAATTTCTGTAAGTTAGTAACTGAAAAACCAAGGAAGATTTTTAAGCCATTGACCCAAAAGATGCACTATGACTTGAGAGGTTCACCCATAGTACTTGGTAACAGGCATTTCAAGGGTTATGATCTTTAACTGCTTTCCCTCAACCATGGTAAGCATGGGATCATTCATGCCAGTGGGACTTTGGTAAAAGTGCAGTGTCAGGATTGTGGGCAAAAGTGGAAAATGAAGAATCATGATTTGTGATGAGTCCATTTTCAGGTAGGTTAAAGAATGAGATCATTGACAGCTCACTAGGCTTTTCAAATCACACGGCAATCACCATGTGCTGTTAGGGATGTGTTATTATTTTCTTCCAACTGTCATATTTCAGTGATTCTAAGACATACTTTTTTAGTATATTTTAATAGCTCTGGAATCAGATGCAACTTATAATTTGTGGCAGCTTACAACTGCTCTGATCCACAGGTTGATGTGATATAGTTGTCATCGCCTGTGACTTAGTCACAGATATATCTAGTCAACTGAGGCACATGATCACTCCTACTTATGTGGCATTTAACTGCACTTCCTAATAGCTTCAAAAAGTTAAACTATGTCTCAATATTCAAAGGAAGAGTTATTACATAAGCCCAGGAAAAAAAAACAGCATGTTATGCAAATATTTTAATAAGCATAAAACTAATATGCTAATTGACAAAAGGTTATTGTGTCACCATTTAATAAGAATTTTTCTTGGCGGTACTTAAAAAAGTGGTGTATGTGAAATCCAGTGTCTTAGACTCAATGAAATATAGTGTAAATGACTGTGTACGCTCTGCTGTAGGTAATTCCAGAAAGAAAAATCCTTGCTTGTATTATTATTGATTTCTAATTTATTCTTTTTCTAATCTTTTTTCCTTTTCATAAATGGATACCAATCACATTTACCGCTGGACTGCAAAACAATGCTTCTTGAAAAACAATCCTGTTGACTGAAATCACTTTGGGTGGACCAAATTTTCCTCCTGTTGACTGCTCCCGAATGATCTCTTCCAATCCCCCCAATCTGCCTCTCTGGCCAATCACAACCTTCTTCCATGTGTGTCCATCATGCTGCTCTCGTCCTCAACTTCCCCTGTCTCTTGCTGAATTCCTGGAAAAGCAACGGAAGAGTCCTGGGCGGAAGGAGGCTTCTGTATGCTAGTGAAAAAGAACAATCTGTGCCAACGGAAGGTTCTTCAACAACTGTGCTGCAAAACATGTACATTCCAAGGCTGAGCTGCCATCCTAGATTTCTTTGTTCCTGTAGACTTATAGATTACTCCATATTATTATTAAAAAGAAAAAAACAAGCAAAAAAAAAAAAAAAAAGCAAGCCACCTCTCTCTTTCTTGCTCTCTTTTTCTCTCTCGCTCCAATTTGTGCAGGGAGATGGTGAACTGTTTTGTCAGAACTTAAATGGAAAAAGAAATAAACCTACAACAAGCCTACCTTTTATAACTGGGTGTTTAGTGCTAAACAGCCAGAACCACAGAGACAGTATTGTATGACCAAAGCATCTGATGCCAAAATTTGACGTTAAAGTAATAATTTGATTTCCTGCCCTGTTTTTGAAGGTCCATTTTGTTTTTTTTTTTTCTTTTTCCTTTTGCATTTACTTGCTTGCTTCCCTCTTTGAGATGCCTAAAAATCCCTTTCAAAAACATCACAAGAGCAGACATAGATCAAAATGAAACAGAAAGCTCTTGCATCCATCATTTTTCATGCCTGAGTCCACTGTTGGGGGAAATGGCAGAAAACTGGACCTAAGGGCATTAAGAACATCCCACAGAGTTGTGTTCAGTGTCATTTGTCTTGGTTTTTCACAGCTGGCCATTGATACTTTCCACACATAATTTACTTCATGCATTATGTGCTGGTTTTAGCATTATGCCCACTTGATAAGTCTGCTCCACTGGTTTCATCAGATAGACTTGCTGCTACTGGCTTTTCCATGGTAGATTCGGTTATTTTACATACAGCTGGTCAAATGGGATTGCTCTGCATAGTCAAATTGGTGATGGACAGAATGCAAAGATTCACAGAATAGCTGAGACTGATCCAGCTCCCCCCAAATCCAGAGTGTTCACTCGTAAACCCTGCACATGCTCTTGGTGCTATTCAGCCATTACCCCATAGCATTTTTTTAAGGCCATCAGAAATTCCATGTGTTGTAGTGGAAAGTGTTTTCCATATGATGAAGGAAATTTCTTCCTAAAGTCAAAAGTTTCTAAAAGGTCCTGTATTTTTTAAGAAATGGAATTTATTTAAATAATATTTAAGCCTGTGCCCAAGTTGGCGGGGTAACATTTTTCAATGGTGCTTATTAGAAGTGTTTTTCATCTTATCATTTTAAGAAAATAAAACTGGAAATGGAATATGGGCAGCATGATTGTACCCTCCTGGTTCTGTTCTTTCCCCACTCCTCTGTCTCTCTATAACCATGCTGATACACCTGTCCACTGAACGTCAATGAGACCATCTGTTTTCCTGGAAATATATTCACTGGTTTCCTATGAGTCCCTAAACACATCCTGGAATCTAGCAGACTGACTTATGTGAATACTCTTTGGATCAGTGGTCAGAAATGAGGAAGCTTGATAGATCTTATTATAACTCTTGAGTTTCTCTATTTAGGAGAGCAGAGACTAATATCAAGTTTCTTCATGTTTCATATCAAAGCTCCATTGGTGACCTCATTTGCTTTCAGAGTGACCAGCCATCTTGCAGGCTTTAGGCTTCGGACAGCCTCACTTCCAAGATAAGAGGAGGAATGATATAGGTTATCCTGGGAAATGGATGCTAACTAAGGTCCCCAACCAAGAAGCAAGCTAGTAAAAAGGCCTAACTTGAAATTTTGTATTCCAAGACATCAAAGTTAACGTTTAACCCAAGGTAAATAATGAGTACAAAGTCTAATGACCCTTTTAATAGCACTGCAGTGATACTAAGTCATATAATGATTCATATATAACTAGGGGATCAACTGATTTTGTTGAGTAATTTTTCCTCTTCGTAACACTGCAGGCCCTTCTGACCTGAAGAAAGCAAGTTAGTCCTGGGTCTGGCATGTAGAGTCTTAACATTTAAAGTCGCAGTCTCTTAAGTGGACAAAAGTGAGAGCCTAAAGCAAGGTCAAGTAGATGGTGAAACCAGATCTGCCTGCAGAAGAATCCATTTAACTGAACCCGCCCATAATATTTGAGGCACAGAGTTACTATGAAGGGAAAAATAAAAATGATGTCTGTGTTCTTAGACAAATAACCATCAATCTAACAGTCAAAACCATTGGGGTCCACCAACATGTGTTCCATTTCTCACTGACCATGCAGGCGCACATTGTGGAAATACTGGTTTAACTACTAGTGGTTACTGCCTCGTTTATCTACAGAATATTATTAACTAGAACATAATGCTTTCAAAGTTTAAGTTAATGTTATATATTATGTATAAATATATATATTCATAATGAGATATATGTAATGGATAGTACAAAGTTTGGAGACTTAACAAATACTCTAACCTAGAGCCAGAAGTCCTATTTTCTGTTTTCTTTTGTCTTTTCATTAGTGATCCATTGTTAAATCCAAATTCACTTTTACTGAAAAATACTGTACATGTGTAAAATGTTCAGTTGTTTTTTTGTAAAATATAGTAGAATGGTTGTAATTGATACTGGCCAAAATCAATGTTATTCCATATTTTATTTTTTCTATTAAATTAACCTAAGTTCCTGTTTATTTGATCTGTTCATAACCATGTGCAAACATCTCTGAAAGGGTGAGGTCATGAGAAACTTGTGTTTCCATACAGAAGCTGAATATGGAAGAAAGGGTGGAGGTGAATGGAGCATATACATAAGATTGGGAAGAAAGGGTGAACAGAGGTGGGAACTGAAAAAAGGAGACTGTAACAGCGGTAGAAGAAAGGAACAGTTTAGGTTTGGTCATGAATGACTGTTGAATCCCATTTTTAGTACGCAGCTTGTGAAAAAATCTACAGAAGCTTGGTGCAGTTGCTACTGCATTGTACAGACGCAATGTCTAGTGAAAGCCATCTGGACATGCTCTTTCCCTGGCTTCCCCCAGGGCATGGACTACTGCACACCTGCCTGTGGGTGTATGAAACGGTGGGGACCATGGTGCTGGGCACAAAGAGGTGGGGAGTGTGAAAGACGTTATAGAAGATGGCCTTATTCGGTTGGCTGATACCCTGTGCATCATTATCCCTGGCTGTATCATATCCCTGGGGCTGTATCCCTGGATGCCTAGAAGATGACTCTAAAACTAGTCTCTAGTACATACTACAGGGTAGAACTGTATAGTTAGCAAATAAACAACCATGGATCATAGACCTTTGTGAACCCTGCTTGTGATAGTCACTAGCCCTGAAGGTTCAATGCCCTGCCTTTTGCAAAAAAAAGAAATGAGAAATCAACAGAAGTGACACACATATTGAGCTCTGATTAGGTTTAAAGATTTGGGGATACAAAAAGGTATAAGAGCTTCTGTTGCCATGAAGTCCCATTACGAAGATGGGGAGAAACTAATTTTATTGACCATTTACTATGTGCTGTACAATATGGGAATACAGTGTGTGTGTGTGTAGATATATTGGGTTGGCCAAAAAGTTCATTCAGGTTTCCCCTAAGATGGTACAGAAAAACCTGAAAGAGCTTTTTGGCCAACCCAATAAATATACTCTTCTAAGTCTCACAAAAATTCTAGAACAGAAGTACATGTAGTATCCTCTGTTTATAAATGAGAAAGCTGAGGCATATGGACTTGAAATAAATTGATTGGGATTGCATAACCAGACTCAGAATAATAAAAATAAAATTCAACAATAAGACCATTAATCCTAAGGAGTGACTTCTAAATCTCAGATGAGTAAGTTAAGTTCAGACAGGTAGAAATCCTTTTGAATTGGATTAGTCAGGTGTTTCTTAGAGCAGTTTAGACTTGTACTGGATCTTGGAGGATGGCTGAGGCTTAACTAAGCAGATGGAACTAAAGCAGGAGGAGCATTACTAGCAAATCTGCTGCCTAAGAGTTGTTCAGGGAAGCAAGTCGATTGTTCTAATGATTTTAACTAATTACCCCATTGCTACAAAAAACAGTAATTCAAGATGTGATGGATCAGTCAAGAAGAATCAACATTTTTACATTTTCCATAAGATGGATAGTGTGCCCATTCCTTTCATTTCCGTACCCTTGGAAGACCTTGCTATTCAGTAATATCCATCCCTGGACTGATCAGCACTCTCTCACCTTTCAGCCAGTATTAGGGCTCCATCATCATGCTACTCATCTCTTCTATCAGACTCCTCATTTCCACACAGCAGTCTACTCTTCATTTTGAGGAAGTTGCAAACTGAGTGCTTCACAGAGAAGGAAAAGTAACTGTTGTAGTAACTGCTAAGTTAAAATTTCTCCATCAAGTGATCAACACTATAGGCACATCTGAGTATGTAAGTATTTAACATCCCCCTCATGTAGAAAAAACATCATGCAGCTGAAATGTAAGTGGTCATGCCTTCTTAACTGCTTTCACATGATCATTCAGCTTCACACAAGGGGCAGTGACAGACAGCAATTTGACAATTAGAGAAAACTGGAGGAATTTTCTAATACAAAATGGGAGGGGAACACAAAGTCCAGCTGCAGTTCGACCTCACCTGTCCCCAGCTGGGCCTGGGCTCCAAACTCAGTATGTGTCAATGACAAAGTATAAACCATTTCTCTTCCCTGGTTGATGGCCATTTCCAAAATTATTTTTGTTAAAACCCATAAAATCTGAAATTCTTGGCGGAATATTTTGGAGCCACTGACAAATTTAGCAAGGCATAGCCAAGATGGACTTAATTTCACTATGGCTCATTGGAGCAATTTGGCAATAGCATTGGCGCTATACACCATAAAATCATGTCTCCTCTTCATCATGAGAGGCAAAGATCTGGCCCAAAGTCAATTCTTGGGCAAGAAGGATACAGCTGTACAGCATCATTGAGTCTCCTAGGGCAAGTTTGGGACCTGGGAACTCCAGCCATTCCTTTCTACCTTCTTCCTATAAGAGACTTAGAAAGATGTTTAACTGTCTTATTGCTGAAGGATTTTCTTGCAAGATTTCTTCTCTAAAGGGCCATTGTTGAGTCCCTCACCACAATAATTGTTGCAGCTCTTGGCTTTTTCCAGGTCAGATGTCAGGCAACAAAAGATATTTTGCATCTCCACTTCTAGAAATTTACAGAAACATTCCCTGAGGTCGGAATTGTAAGACACTTTTTAGAAAAGAATATACTACAAGAATACAGTGTTTTTAAGCTGGCAGAGTTTTACTACAATGGCTTTATTTAATTTTGCCCCCACAAAAATCAGAGCGACCTACAGAAACTAACTTTCTGTTGCAAGATTCACAACTATCAAGGGTATGGATTAAAATCAAGCCCAGAACATCAACTTTCTGTACAACACTGCCTCCCTTTTATCAGTGCCAAGGAGAAAATAAGTCCATATTACATACATTGCAAGACAGGGGTAAGAGCCTTTTCCCAAGTGTGGATAGAAAGCACACTATATTCCTGGACTTGGCTTTTTCTCCTTATTAACCCAAGTGAATTGCTTCCGTAAACAATCTTTGAGTTTCTGTCTATATACCAAGCACTGAGGTCCTTCGTGCCCTCTTCAAGCTTATGGTCTAGTGGTAAACAAACCAGAATACATGGTTATAATATGAAGCTACTGAAAGGCCTTTTAAAAAGCATCACAATATTGCTGGGAGTCGAAAAGAGCAAGCACACTCACTCTACCAATTAAGGGTTAAATGTACCACGGCTCACACGATAAGCTTTCCAAGGGCATCCAAAAATAACATGAAGCATTCAAAACAGATTTGCCTTTAAAATGTGCAAAATCAAATGATATTTTAATTAAATATCTACAAAATGCAACATATCAAACTAGTCAACTACAGCTCAACACTTAAGGAATCACATAATTAATGTGGGATAAAGGTGAATTTTAATGTTTGATATGATGTGGTACTCGCAGAGACAGGAGAACCTAAGATCTGTTGGGTTTCTAATTTAACCCTGCAGAGGGACAAATTCACTCCTCATGTAGGGGGAGGATATATTTATACATAATTCTGATGTCTTCCCTCAAGATTCCCACCTGTAGATCCAAAAAGCTACCTGCCATTTCCCTTCAGATGGCTAACAGGCATCTCAAAATTAACATGTCCAAAATAGACTTTAGACTTGCTAATCCCCTAAACATTATCATAGATTGTCTCCCATCTCAGCATATGGTATTAAAATACATCTAAAAATCTATCCATCCACCAGTTGCTCAAACCTAAACCCTAGGATTTCTCTTTTTGCTACCCTCAAACCCAATCTGTTGGCAAGATCCCACTGACCTCCATGATATATCTCTAAGTGACTTCTCCCCACTCCGTAGCTGTAATTCTGGATCAAAACACCATCCTATCTACCCTAAACTACTGCAGAGCCTCCTAATCAGGCTCTCTGCTTCTCCCCCCATCCATGCTCCACGCAGATGGCAGAGTGCCATTATAAATACAAAATCTGATTTCACCTCTCCCTATTCACTCAGAATAAAATCTGAACTCCTTACCTGAGACCTTTCTGATATCTTCTCATGCTCCCTTGTTCATATTCTAATCATACCAACCTTCATTTTGTTCTCCAAACAAAACTAGCGTATTTGTGCATCCGGAACCCTGCTCTTCACATGGCTGATATCTTCTCATCCTACAGATCTTAGTTCAAAAACAGCTTTCTCAGAAGCAGCTCCTTCATTCACCCCACACCTGCCCACCTTTTTGGTCTAGCACCACAAACATGACATTGTACAGTTCATTGCCTTGTTTATTGTCAGTCTCTCCCTCAGCACCACAGGAGCTGAGGTTTTTCCGTCTTGTCCACAGTGGACAAGATGTCTAACACAGTGCCTTGGAAGTGTCTAACATAGTGTCTTGCTTAGTAAATATTTGTGGAATGAATGAATAAGAAGATTTCAGTGAGAAGTTACATTAGATATGAGTCTTGAAAGATAAGCAGAAATTTGTAAGTCAAAGAAGGTGAGGATGTCCGAGAAGGATTCTTGAGAGAGAGAACTGGTACAAAGGGACAAAACCATCAAAGGGCTTGTGGACTGAGAGGCAGAGAGTGGGCAAGGTGAGCAAGTGAAGGAAGGGAATGGGAAGACCCCAGAGTTCAACTCACAAAGGGCCTAGGATGGGCTACTGCCCTCTTCAACCTCTTTATTTTTTGAATCATCAGCCTTTCTTTTCAGAGAGGCTAACTGACTTACTTAAGGACCCCATGAAGTCAACTTGTGGCCTCCTGCCAACAAATGCAGGAAGCATTCATTCAGGCAGAATGCTGAGAAGGCTGTATTTGCTTCAGTACCCACGGGATTGATGGCTGCATTGAGCCAACTAAATCAAAGGACAGGGTACTAAGCAGAGCTCAACTATTAGATTAGCTCACATGAGAGGAGGCAGCCTGTAGCTTCTCTTCACTGGGATGTCCATGGCTAGAGCAAGAAATCTGGCAAAGCCTGTTTGCAAGACTAGGGGACAAGGACTGGCTCAGAATCCTCTTTTCCTTCTAAAAGAAAACCCTTTGTCCTCTAAACTGTCATTACCAGAGAAGACTAAAAGGAAAGAATTAACAACATGTGAGGAACTACCCTTCATAACAACAGAACAACAGAAAGAGTAACTCCCATATATGGAATGCTTCCTATGTACTAAGCACTGTGCTCAATTCTTCATATGAGCTATCTCATTCAATATTGCCAATAGCCTGATTTTATTCTCTCTACAAATGAGAATGCAGATGAGGTAAATGCTTTAAGCACCCCAGTGGTTAAATAGAAGATCTGGGAATTAATTTAAATCCAGACGATCTGATATCAAAGTCTCCAAGAAAAATATAAGAGCCAAGGAAGTTGTCTGTTGAAACAAGCTTCAGGCTGTGATCATGAAGCTTACATCAGGATTATATAGGTCACCTGACAATGTCTGGTCCAAGGTCCATGCTGTCTCTTGTGACTAGAGCAATCTCTACCCAGGACTACTGAGCATGGCCACATAGTGTTTTGTGGGATCAAGCTAGGAGTGTATTTCAATATCACTATGAGAATTAGTAGTGACCAATGGGCCATGTGGGCAAAGGAAATCAGATAGGACCTAAAGGAAATGAGGCAGTGACTAATAAGAAATGAGCACATGATGTCCCTTTCATGCTAATTTATCCTTGTCTTGGAAGTCATCATTTGCATTCTCTAGCCTCAATGACGGAGAAGGCAATGGCACCCCACTCCAGTACTCTTGCCTGGAGAATCCCATGGACGGAGGAGCCTGATAGGCTGCAGTCCATGGGGTTGCTAAGAGTCGGACACGACTGAGCGACTTCACTTTCATTTTTCACTTTCATGTGTTGGAGAAGGAAATGGCAACCCACTCCAGTGTTCTTGCCTGGAGAATCCAGGGACGGGGGAGCCTGGTGAGATGCCGTCTATAGGGTCGCACAGAGTTGGACACGACTGAAGCAACTTAGCAGCAGCAGCAGCCTCAATGAAATGAAGAAGAAACAGAACAGAGATACAGGGAACACAGAAACATTACAGTGCTGAAAACCATCACAAAATACAAATTCCATGAGCTCCTTTGACAAATCCATTTAAAAAAATTCTTTCCAGGTGAGATTCAACAGGATTTTCTTGACACAAATCCATAACTGTTGCAACATAATAAAATCTAAACTATCAAGAAAATGTAAGTTTTATTATGTACAGAATTGTAATCTTTAACTGACTTGTATCATTAGAAACAAGGAGAGATAAGAAAGCCTTCCTCAGTGATCAATGCAAAGAAATAGCGAAAACAATAGAATGGGAAAGACTAGAGATCTCTTCAAGAAGATTAGAGATCCAAAGGGAACTTTTCATGCAAAAATGGGCAGAGTAAAGGACAGAAATGGTATGGACCTAACAGAAGCAGAAGATATTAAGAAGAGGTGGAAAGAATACACAAAAGAACTATACAAAAAAGATCTTCACAACCCAGATAATCACGATGGTGTGATCACTGACCTAGAGCCAGACATCCTGGAATGTGAAGTCAAGTGGGCCTTAGGAAGCATCACTAAGAACAAAGCTAGTGGAGGTGATGGAATCCCAGTTGAGCTATTTCAAATCCTAAAAGACGATGCTGTGAAAGTGCTGCACTCAATATGCCAGCAAATTTGGAAAACTCAGCAGTGGCCATAGGACTGGAAAAGGTCAGTTTTCATTCCAATCCCAAAGAAAGGCAATGCCAAAGAATGTTCAAACTACCGCACAATTGCACTCATCTCATACGCTAGCAAAGTAATGCTCAAAATTCTCCAAGCCAGGCTTCAACAGTACGTGAACCATGAAACTCCAGATGTTCAAGTTGGATTTAGAAAAGGCAGAGGAACCAGAGACCAAATTGCCAACATCCACTGGATCATCGAAAAAGCAAGAGAGTTCAAGAAAAGCATCTTCTGCTTTACTGACTATGCCAAAGTTTTTGACTGTGTGGATCACAACAAACTGTGGGAAATTCTTCAAGAGATGGGAATACCAGACCACCTGACCTGCCTTCTGAGAAATCTATATGCAGGTCAGGAAGCAACAGTTAGAACTGGACATGGAAAAACAGACTTGTTCCAAATTGGAAAATGAGTACATCAAGGCTGTATAGCCACCCTGCTTATTTAACTTACATGCAGAGTACACCATGAGAAACGCTGGACTGGATGAAGCACTAACTGGAATCAAGACTGCCAGGAGAAATATCAATAACCTCAGATATGCAGATGACACCACACTTATGACAGAAGTTGAAGAACTAAAGAGCCTCTTGATGAAAGTGAAAGAGGAGAGTGAAAATGTTGGCTTAAAACTCAACATTCAGAAAACTAAGATCATGGCATCTGGTCCCATCACTTCATGGCAAATAGATGCAGAAAACGGTGGGAACAGTGACAGACTTTATTTTGGGGGGCTCCAAAATCACTGCAGATGGTGATTGCAGCCATGAAATTAAAAGACGCTTGCTCCTTGGAAGAAAAGTTATGACCAACCTAGATAGCACATTAAATAGCTGAAACATTACTTTGCCAACATAGGTCCATCTAGTCAAAGCTATGGTTTTTCCAGTAGTCGTGTATGGACATGAGAACTGGACTATAAAGAAAGCTGAGCACTGAAGAATTGATGTTTTTGAACTGTGGTGTTGGAAAAGACTCTTGACAGTCTCTTGGACTGCAAGGAGATCCAATTAGTCCATCCTAAAGGAAATTAGTCCTGAATATTCATTGGAAGGACTGATGCTGAAGCTGAAACTCCAATACTTTGGCCACCTGATGCGAAGAACTGACTCACTGGAAAAGACCCTGATGCTGGGAAAGATTGAAAGTGGGAGAAGGGGACAGTAGAGGATAAGATGGTTGGATGGCATCAGACTCAATGGACATGAATTTGAGTAAACTCCAGGAGCTGGTGATGGACAGGGAGGCCTGGCATGCTGCAGTCCATGGCGTTGCAAAGTGTCAGACATGACTGAGTGACTGAACAGAACTGAAATGAACTGAATCATCTTGATCATCTTCCCTTGAGCAGTCCCATATCTGATCCGTCAGCACGTCAAGACAGTTCTACCTCCAAAACATATTTTGGATCCATTTTCTGTCCTTCACCTGCCACCATCCTTGTCAACATCACCTTGGGTCACGCTGCTTCCCATCTCCCTACTGAACGCACCCCTTATGTCCATGCTCCACATGTCCTCATCTTCTTCCCCTAATCTCTACACAGAGTAGATTAGGCCAGAGTGCTATTTCTCTAAATTCAAAGCTCACATGAGATTCAACTGTTTAAATCCCTCTGTGGCTTCCCATTTCACCTAAGATAAAGCTGAAATTCCTTTCCATGGTAATCAGGCTATGGTCAATCTGACCACTCCATGTCTCTAACCTCATCTCATGCCATTCTCTCCCTCCCTTCATATTTTGCAGCAACACTAACTTTCCCTGACTCCTCTACTCTGCCTTGACCCTATAACTTTCCCATATGACATTCCCCCTACTCTAATACTATTCCACCCCTAATTATCTACACTCAGCTAAATCTTATTATCTGGATCTCAGTTTAAATGACACTTCATTTCCTGATCCTTACAGACAAGATTAGATCTCTTTACTATGGTTTCGTGGAAGCCTCTACTTTCATATCAATTATACTATTAATATGTATTTAGTTGTAGGAATATTTGATGTATGTATTCTCAGTACAAAGTCTGTTCCATGGGGACAAAGTCTGTAAATGTCTTACATCTCACGTGTTAGTGTTAGTTGCTCAGTCTTGTCCAACTCTTTGTGACTCCATGGACTGTAGCCTGCCAGGCTTCTCTGTCCATGGAATTCTCCAGGCAAGAATACTGGCATGGGGTGCCATTTCCTTCTCCAGAGGATATTTCCTACCAAGGGATCAAACCTGGGTTTCCCAAACTGTAGGCAGATTCTTTACCACCTGAGCCATGAGGGAAGCTTACATCTCACGACTCTAGCAAAATGTGTCTCATAGACACTTGATAACTCTTTGATCAGTAGATAAGTTAATAAATGAATAATTAAGTAAATAACTGAATAAATGACAGGGAAGAAATAGCCCTGGCCCAGACATCAGTACAACTAAATTCTAATCTTGATTCCATATAATTTGAGTATAGCCCCTTATGCGTCCACCCCAGTTTCCACTGAGATGTGTCCACCCATCTACAGCATCATACCATCATAACCTTTTAAGCCCATGTATTCAATGTAAGGGAAAATCCCAGTGATAGAGATTCTATCACTAGCCCTAAAACTCACCATACACAAAACCTTTATCACAAACTCACTAAAGCTAATGTTTTGGGATCTTCCCACTAAAAGTGTAGAGCTGGTAGTTAGTGTGGTGGCAGAGTTATAAAGTGTCCCCCCAAAATTACCATCCATTCATTACTGTGAAGACATTTTACAGATGGAATACTATCAACTGACTTTAAAATATGGAGATGATTCCTGAATTATCCATATGGGCCCAAGGTATACATCAGAGGGATGCAGTAGAAGGAGGCAGAGAAGCCATGAGGCAGAAGAGGGGATCACAGAGAGAGATTCAAGACAAGAGAAGGATTTGTCCCACAGTAACTGGCTTTGAAGAAGCAAGAAGGGGGCCATGTGCCAAGAAATGCATGCAGTCTCTAGAAACTGAGAACTGTCCCCAACTTACAGGTTGTTAAGTAAATAGAGACCTCAGTTCTGAACTTCTGTCATCAACCTGAATAAACTTGGAGCAGATTCATTCCCAGAGCCTCCAGAAAGAATGTAGCCTATGACACATTAATTCCAACCTTGTAAAAATAGGAGCAGAGAAGCAGCTGAGCCATACTGAAACCAGACTACTAACCTACAGAATGATGAGAAGATAAATGTTTTGTTGAGCCACAAAGGTAATGGTTACTTGTTACAACAGCAATGGAAAACTAATGCATATTAGCTTATTTTCATAACTGTGACCTGAAGAGCAGGCTTCTAATTAAATACATATATAAGGGCCTACTCTAATCTTCTGAAGAGATGAAAAGTGGATGCTATCTTTTCACTTTCCCTCTGCATGCTACAAACCAGTATCTCCCCAAGAGGAGCTTTTATGTCTGGTTCCCCAGTTTTTGTGGCTGCAACCCAAGGGATACTTCTTGATTACCTAGCTCTGGTGGCCAGCAAAGCTTGCATTCCTGGGTCCTATGGAATTGCAACCAACAGTTTGTGACTGACCACCATCTCAAGGGAACCTGTGCAGAGAAGACTGAAATGTACCCCTAGTCTCTTTGTGAAAGAAGTCTATCTGCTTACTTGGAGCTTTGGGCCTGATAGCAGGCTTCTGGTTTGGCACCCTCTACAGTTCTACTAAAATGCACTCCTGGGACAGAAGCCAGTGGATGACATCTTTGTATTCCCCTTCCATCTCACTTCAGGTGGTTGGTATCTCCCAGAAAGGATCTTGTACACTTGTCTAGCACACTGATTTTTGTGACTACCTTGCAGGGGACACTTCTAGATCACCTGGCTCTGGCAGCCAGCAGGATTTATACTTGTGGTCTCACAGAACTCTATGTGTTTGTACACCTTAAAAGCTGCTGCCTGTGGGTCCGGCTTCCAGTCAACCTGAATCTAGGTGCTGACTGAGATCTTCCCCTTTGGGACATTGAAAGTTTTTAGCACAGTTCAACTACTGGGACCCACTAAAATAAAATCATGAAGATTTGAGAAACAACCAAGATCTAAGACAGGGTTGAATGACAAGGTTCATCCCCTACACAAAGTTACTCCTTCAAGAATGAGAAAAGTGGCTGTTTAATCTTATGCATAGAAACTAACACAAAGAGTCAAGGAAAATGAAAAAACAGAGGAAAATGTTCCAAATGAAAGAACAAGGAATAAACCTCAGAAAAAGTCCTTAATGAGATGAAGGTAAATGATTGACCTGATAAAGAGTTCAAAATAATGGTCATAAATATGCTCACTAAACTTGGAGGAAAATGGATGCACACAGTGAGAACTTCAACAAAGAAAGAAAGCATAAGACTACCAAACACAAGTCATGGAGCTGAAGAATACAACTTAACTGAAAAATACAAAAGAGGGGGTACCACAGCAGACAAGATGGAGCAGGAGAAAAGGCCAGTGAGCTCAAAGACAGGGCAGTGGGACTCATCCAAACAAAGAATCAAAAAAAGAAAGAGTGCAAAAAAAAGTGGAGATAGCTTAAAAGACCCATGAGACACCATCAAGCTGATCGCTATTCACATTATAAGGGCCCCAGGAGGAGAAGACAAAGAGAAAAAAGAGCAGAAGATGTATTTGCAGAAATAATGACTGAAAACTCCTGTAACCTTGGGAAAGAGACATTCAGATTCAGGAAGTCCAGAGAGTTCCAATCCAGATGAATCCAAATAGACACCTACACCAAGATACATGAAAATTAAATAATCAAAAATTAAAGACAAGGAGATAAAAGCAGCTTGTTATATAAAGGGAATCCCTATAAGATCATCAGCAGCTTCTTAGCAGAAACTTTGTGGACTAGAAGGGACTGGCATGTACTAGCCAAAGTCCTGAAAGGAAAAAACTTCCAATCAAAAATACTCTATCCAGAAAAGCTATCATTCAGAATTGAAGGAGAGTTTTCCAGACAACATAAAGGAGTTGATCACCTCTAAACTGGCCTTATAAGAAGTGTTAAAAGGACTTCTTTAGGCTGAAAAGAAAGAGTACTAGTTAGTAACAGGAAAACCTAACCTCACTGGTAAAGATAAATATACAGTAAAATTTAGAATAATCAACTGTTGTAAAGATGGTGAATTAATCACTTATAAAGTTAGTAAGAAGGCTAAAAGACAAAAGTAAAAAAAAAAAAAAACTATAACTAAAATAGTAAAGGGATACACAGGATAAAAAGATGTAAATTGTGACATCAAAACAAATCGTTGGGAGGGAGTAAAAATGTAAAACTTTAGAATACATTAAAATGTAAGTTATTATCAATTTAAAATAGACAGTTATAACTTCAGGCTTCTCTGGTGGCTCAGTTGGTAAAGAATCTGCCTGCAATGCAGGAGACCCAAGTTGGATCCCTGGGTCAGGAAGATCCCCTGGAAAAGGAATGGCAACCTACTCCAGTACTCCCTTGCCTGGAGAATTCCATAAACAGAGGAGCTGGGCAGGTTATAGTCCATGCGATTGCAAAGAGTCGGACACGACTGCATGACTTTCACTTTTTCACTTTCATAAGTATAACTTATTATAGGTAAGTTTCATGGAAGCCATCATGAAAGCAAAAATCTATAGCAGGACACAAAAGATTTAAAATAAGAAAAAAGGAAGGCAACCATACCACTATTGAAAATCATCAAATTACAAAGAGAGCAAACGAAGAAACAGAGAAACTACAAAAGAGCCAAAAAGCAACTAACAGAATTGCAAAAGTACATACCTATTAATAATTACTTTAAATGTATGTGGACTAAATTCTGTCAAAAGACAGAATGACTGAATGGATTTAAAAACTGAGACCCATCTATATGCTGCCTATATGAGATTCCCCTCAGTTGTAAAAGTGCACAAAGACTGAAAGTGAAGGAATTGAAAAAGATATTCTATGCAAATGGAAACCAAAGAAAGCCAGGGTAGCTATACTTGAGAATAAACAGACTTTTTTTTTTTTTTTTTTGGCCATGCAACATGGTATTCAGGATCTTAGTTCCCTGACCAGAATTGAACCCAGGTCCAGTAATGAAACCCAAGCCCTCACCACTGGACTATGAGGGAATTCACAAGATTAAATAGACTGTAAAACAAAGAATATAATAAGAGATAAAGATGAGCATTGCATAATAATAAAGGGATTAATCCAACAAGAGGATATATCATTTTAAATATTTATGCACCCAACACAGGAATACCTAAATATACAGAGCAAATATTAAAGATCTAAAGAGAGAAAATAGATCATAACACAATAATAGTATGGGACTTTAATGCCTCACTTATATCAATGTATAGGTCATCAAGACAGGAAAACAATAAGGAAACACTGGTATTAAACACCACATTAGGCCAGATGGACTTAACGGATACACAGAACATTTCATCAAAAACAAAACAAAACCCAGAATACACATTCTTCTCAAGCATACATGGAACATTCCCCAGGACAAATCATGTGGTAGGCCACAAAATTAGTCTTAAATAGTTAAGACTGAAATCATATCAAGTATCATTTTCAATCATAATGGTATAAAACTAGAAACCAATTATAAGAAGAAAACTGGAAAATTTACAAATATATAGAGATTGAACAACATGCTGCTGAAAATCAATGGGTCAAAAAAGAAAGCAAGAGAGAAATTTTTAAACATACCTTGAGACAAATGAAAATGGAAACACAACATACCAAAACTTATGGGATGCCATAAAAGCAGTTCTTGGAAAGTTGTTCATAATGATAAATGCCTTCATCAAGAAACAGAAAAATCTCAGATGACCTAACTTTACACCTCAAAGCACTAAGAAGAACAAACAAAGCCCAAAGTTAATAGAAGAAAGAAAACAAAGATTCAAGCAGAAATAAATGAAATAGAAATTAAAAGTACAGTGAAAAGGATCAATAAGAGCTTTTTTTAAAAGAAAAAATTGACTTTTAGACTCACCAAGGAAAAGGGAGGACTCAACATCAGAAATTAAAGAAGGTCTTACAACTGATATCACAGACATACAGAGAACAATAAGAGACAATTGTAAACAATTACATGCCAACAAGTTGGACAACCTAGAAGAAATGGATAAGTTTCTGGAAACACACAACCTAGCATTACCAAATCATGAAGAAACAGAAAATACGAGATCAATTACTATTAAAGAGATTGAGTCAGTAATCAAAAACCTTCCTACCAAGAAAACTCCAGGCCCATATGACTTCACTGGTGAATTCTAACAAACATTAAAAGAAAAATTAATACAATACTTCTCAAACACTTCCAAAAAAACAGAAAAAGAGGGAACACTTCCAAATTAATTTTATGAGACCAGCATCACCCTGATACCAAAACCAGACTAGGATATCACAAGAAAAGAAAATTACAGGCTAATATTCCTAATAAAATAAATGCAAAGGTCCTCAATAAAATATTAGCAAACTGAATTCAATAATACATTGAAAGCATAATGCACCATGATCGAGAAAGATTTATTCCAGGAATGCAAAGATGTGTCAACATCCACAAAGCTATCAATTTAAGTCACTACATCAACAAAGTGAAAGTTGCTCAGTCGTGTCCAACTCTTTGCGAGCCCATGGACTATACAGTCCAAGGAATTCTCTAGGCCAGAATATTGGAGTGGGTAGCCTTTAATATCATACACAATGATGAAAGCTGAAAGAATTTCCTCTAAGATTGGGATGCCCACTCTTGCCACATAGCACTGGAAATTCTAGCCAGAGAATCAGGCAAAAAAAAGGAGTAAAAAGCATTCAAATTGGAAAGGAAGAAGTAAACTGTCACTATTTGCAGATGGTGTATATAGAAAACTCTACAGACTCTATCAAAAAATGGTTAAAACTAACAAGCAAATTTAGTAAAGTTGCAAGATACAAAATCAATATTCAAAAATTTGTTCCATCTCTTTAATAAGGAACAATCAGAAAGAGAAACTGAGAAAATAATCCCATTTACAACTGCATCAAAAAGAATAAAATACTTAGTAATAAATTTAACCAAGGATATGGGAGACCTGTACACTGAAAACTCATGGAAAAGAAATTGAAGAAGACTAGTAAATGGAAAGATATTCAGTATCATGAAAAAACTAATTATTTTTTAAATGTCCATACTAACCAAAGCAATCTACAGATTCAATGCAATCCCCAAAGTTACAATAGCAATTTTCACAGAAAGAGAACAAACAATCCTAAAATTTGTAGGAGCCACCAAAGACCCCAACTAGTAAAGGAATCTTGAGAAATAGCAACAAAGCTAGATGCATATCATTCTCTCATTTCAAATTATATCACAAAACTATAATAATCAAAACACTATGGTGGTATCACCATAAAACCAGACACACAGATCAGTGAAACAGAACAGAGAGCTTAGAACTAGACCCATTCATATATGGTCAACTATAACAAAGAAGCCAAGGATATACAACAGTCTTTTCAGGTGATGGTTTGGGTAAACTGGGCTGCACAAAAGAATGAAACTGGACCACTATCTAATACCATACACAAACCTCACTTAAAATGTATAGAAGATTTGAACATAAGGTATGAAACCATAAAACTACCAGAAGAGAGCATAGGTGGTAAGCTCCTTGTCATCTGTCTTGGTGATAATTTTTTAGTCAGGTAGCAAAAACAAGTAGAACTACATCAAACTAAATAGATCTGCAAGGCTAAGAAAACCATCAACAAAATTAAAAAGGAACCTTCTGCAAAATCATATATCTGATAAGTTAATATCCAAAATATATAAAGAACTCACACAACTGTACAGCAAAAAAAAAAAAAAAACCACAATCTGATTAAAAATGAGCAGAAGATCTGAAAAAACATTTTCCCAAAGAAGACATACAGACAGTCAACAAGCACATCAAAAGGTGCTCAACATCACTAACTATCAGGGATATGAAAGTCAAAACCACAATGAGATATCACCTCACCCCTGTTAGAATGGCAATTTTTATCAAA
>NW_011494784.1:3507591-3508110 GCF_000754665.1 Bison bison bison
CAAAAAGACAAGAAATTATGAATGTGGGTGAGAATACAGACAATGGGGAACCCTAGTACACTGTTGGAGACAATGTAAATAAATGCAGCCATTATGAATAACAGTATCAGATCAGATCAGTTGCTCAGTCGTGTCTGACTCTTTGCGACCCCATGAATCGCAGCACGCCAGCCCCCCCGTCCATCACCAACTCCCGGCCAGCCCCCCCGTCCATCACCAACTCCCGGAGTTCACTGAGACTCATGTCCATCGAGTCAGTGATGCCATCCAGCCATCTCATCCTCTGTCGTCCCCTTCTCCTCCTGCCCCCAATCCCTCCCAGCATCAGAGTCTTTTCCAATGAGTCAACTCTTCGCATGAGGTGGCCACAGTACTGGAGTTTCAGCTTTAGCATCATTCCTTCCAAAGAAATCCCAGGGCTGATCTCCTTCACAATGGACTGGTTGGATCTCCTTGCAGTACAAGGGACTCTCAAGAGTCTTCTCCAACACCACAGTTCAAAAGCATCAATTCTTCAGC